>NC_079173.1:9909194-9949194 GCF_947568905.1 Ostrea edulis | reverse complement strand
GGGGGTCAAAGTTTTACATACAAATATAGGAGAAAGCTTTAAAAATCTTCTTCTCAAGAACCATTGGGCCAAAGAAATTGACATTTACATGAAAGCTTTCTGACATAGTGTAGATTCAAGTATGCAAAGGGTAGTTTGGGCCATAATAGGGACTAAGGTTTTACATGCAAATATATATGGAAAGTCTTCAGATATGGGCCAAAGTGACTCAGGTGAGCGATGTGGCCCATGGGCCTCTTGTTACAAATCATGACCCCTGGGGGTAGGATGGGGTCACAATAGAGACCAAAGTTTTACATGCGAATATATAGGGAAAATCTTTAGAACTGGACCAGGGTGACTCAGGTGAGTGATGTGGCCCATGGGCCTCTTTGTTAACCTATATCTTTTATTTGTGTGAAGATATTCAAACATTAAGAACAGACATATATATATATAAATCTTTTTTTCTTTCATTTTTTCATCCAGGGTAGTTTAGAACTGTGTGCATTTGTTTTGGAAGAATTTGGGCTGTTTAGGCTAAAATCCATTATGTAAGTTCATCTTTGTGGTGCACAAATTCCATATGGTCATTTCAAATAGTCAACATTGCTTCTATTTTCAATCTGAAATTCTACATGTATTTTGTTTGAGAGATGAAAACAATTCTCGAAACATTATCACCGTTATCTTTAATTTTCCATCATACTTGTGTCAAAGAGTTGAACTTTCTTTACCAGTAATTTTATATTGACTTCGCATTGTGTGATATATAAAGTTTTTATGATTTTATTTTCTGTCTAAGATATTCAATATTTAAAGGAAAAAGATAATGGTAGGAGATGGTAGGATAAATTCTAATTATTCAGAGAAACTTGATAAATACTGAGTTTGAGCTTATATACTCGATAACACAATAGAAGAATGCAATTTACTAGTTAAACTTTGATAGGATACTAAATTTAGGATGAGCCAATAAGATTATGTCTTGTTTTTCATGTTACAGGATTGGACAGAATATGAACACACACATCCAATACTTCAAAGATATTATGTTTGTGGAGGCAGAGATTTTGATTGCATCCACTGTTTAGAATACATCCTTAAGGGAAGCAGACTGCCGCCTTTACCCAATGATATAATGATTAATCATAACTATATCTGTTTTGTACCAAATAGAAAGAGCATTGATTCAGGTCATTTTCAAATCCACTGGCATACATTGTACTATACATGCAACCTTTTCAAACTTTACATTTAAGATTTTATAAAGGAAATATCTTAATGTTTCACATGTTTACCTTTCACTGTGCTATGTAATTCATTATACCTGCCATTATGCCAGTCTTCCTGAACATAATTTGTTTTCTGCAATTTCATTGGCCAAGAGGCTTAATCCTGGGTTATCAGATTGAGCATTTATATTTAGTATCCCATTGATTTTGTCAGCCCTATATAAGGAGCTGACTCAGATTTACTCACTCTGCTAGGTTAAAGAACTCTAAGGTTTGTACTTTTCACATGAATTTCGTGTTCGCCTCTTATCTTTTACATAGAGTAGGAAATGAACATAACATTGAGTTAGGGAACTATTTAGATTTTACATTATAATATGTAAATACCTTAGCAGAGTCAATTTACTTGGTTCAGGGTAGTATCAGATATTACTTTTTCAGAGTTTAAGTGTTTAGGCTATCTCAATGTTTCTATAGTTAGCCTTGTCCTATGTTACTTTTAGATGTATGGAAGCCTTTTAGTGTTATAACACTATATTTATGCCCCCATTCAAAGAAGAGGGACATATTGGTTTGCACCTGTTGGTCGGTCGGTAGACCACATGTTGTCCGCTTAATATCTTAAGAACCATTCACTTGATCGTAATATATTTCATATGTGGGTTGGTTATGAAAAGAAGAGGACCCCAATTGTTTTTCAGGTCGAAATGTCAAGGGTCAATCTACTCTGGACATAGGAAGACACTGCCTGCTCAATATCTTGAGAACCCTTTGCTTGACAGACATCAAACTTGGTACACTGGTACATCTCAAGGAGTAGATTTAAGGTCATATGGTCAAAGGTCAAGGGGTAAACTGGACATAGTAATATATTGTCTCTTATGTTTTAAGAATTATTTGCTTGATTGACACCAAACCTGGTACAGCATAAGGAGTAGATGACCCCTATTGATTTTTAGGTCACTTGGTCAATCCACTCCTGACATAGGAAGATATTGTTTGCTCAATATTTCGAATTGATGATACTACTATCAATCAAATTATGCATATGTATAACCCTTTTCAATTTTGCACCATGGGGGCTTATATGTAATTGTTTTACAAACACCTCATGTTTTATAGTTTGTGAAAGCTTGTTAGGGTCATAACTTTAGATTTTCTTATTATGGTACTTGCCCGTCAGAGACTGGACATATTATGGTATGGTGTTGTCTGTCCGGACCTTGTAAGATAGGATACAGACTGAACCGTAAGCTCTAGAATCTTACAACTTGGTACATTTGATCACCATAAAAGGAAGATGCTTATTGTTTTTTAAGGTCAAGGTTGTAGGTTCACTTAATAGGAAAACCTTGTTCGAGAAAATTACAGATTCTTGAACTGAGTATTTTGAGGAAACATTACATAGAAAGTACATGATTTGTCAAATTTCTCCCAATATTCAACTGAGAACCTTATTCTGCAGAGTATTTGTATGGGTATGGAAAATGTGTATGTGGCTATGATTTTGATTTTTGTTAAAAAATTTGTTGTTGAAAATTACAGGTTTAACCGAGTCAGTTTTTGAGGAAATATACATGTATTAAATAAATGACGGTTTGACCTTTTAACTCCTCTCACAGTTTTGAAGCTAGGGTCTTTGTAAATAACTTCTTTGGTGTTTTAGAATATTTACAGATTGTTGATCATGGTCAATTTTGGGGAAATATTTTCCGCAGAGCTCTAGTTGTCTATCTACCGGCCTCCTGTCACTTTTAAGTTTAGGAGCTTTTATTCATGGAAAGAAAGTATGTGACAACCTGATGATGGCTGATACTATTTAAAGCCTTTTTATACGCCCGTCTTAAGATGGGACGTATTATGGTATGGCGTTCATGTCCGTCCGTCTGTTAGCTTTTTCGTGTCCGACCCGTAACTTAAATACTACAAGGCCTAGAATCGTCAAACTTTGTCTGTAGATACATCTTGGGTAGAAGGTGTGTCGCACATTAAAACCAGGTCACTGTGACTTTTCATTAAGAAGATATCCGTCTGTCCGTCCGTCTGTTAGCTTTTTCGTGTCCGACCCGTAACTTAAATACTACAAGGCCTAGAATCATCAAACTTTGTAGATACATCTTGGGTAGAAGGTGTGTCACACATTAAAACCAGGTCACTGTGACTTTTCATTAAGAAGATATCCGTCTGTCCGTCCGTCTGTTAGCTTTTTCGTGTCCGACCCGTAACTTAAATACTACAAGGCCTAGAATCATCAAACTTTGTCTGTAGATACATCTTGGGTAGAAGGTGTGTCGCACATTAAAACCAGGTCACTGTGACTTTTCATTAGGAAGATATGGCCATATATGGCAAAAACTTGTCCGACTCATAACTTGAAAACTATTAGACCTAGAATCACCAAAATTGGTCAACTAATGCATCTTAGGTAGAAGGTGTGTCGCATCCTACTTTAAGGTCACTGTGACATTTAATTAAGGTGATATAAAAAAAAATGTTTTAATGGGTACAATCTATACTGTTAACAATATGTGACGGGGCATATCATGTGCCATGGCGGTGCACTTTATTCTAGAAATGGCATCAGAAAAACACCCTATGTAACCTTTTCTGCTTGTACTCATTTATTTTTATTGGAAAACTTATTACTTGTTATCAGCTACTCTAAAACAATATTGACTTGTGCTATAATAAATTTGTAAACTTTACAAGTCTTTTCATTTCAAACAAGGTGTTGAACAAGTTGTTGAACATCATCTGGGATTCACAACCAAACAGGTACAACATGGAAACAGTGTGTTCCATGATTTCTGTAGTGTAACAAGTCCAGCTGATCCCAAGTACACTGTACTATTGACAACGATTGTTTTTGATAAGCACAATAGAAGTTCTACTTTGGGAGAAGCTATAATTATTTTAGTCCTAGCATACACTGCTTCCTGTTAGAGTTAGGGTGCTGTATAACTTGGTACCTCTTTGAGATAAAATGCTTTATCATCAAATCATAAAGCATCTTCCCTCTAACAGATACCAGATTATAAAGCACCCTCCCTCTAACAGGTACCAGATTCTATAAAGTACCTTCCCTCTAACAGGTACCAACTTACAAAGCACACTTCCTCCAACATGTACCAGATTATAAAATATCCTCCATTTATAATCTGGTACCTGTTAGAGGGAGGTTGCCTTATAAGATGGTACCTGTTAGAGGGAGAGTGCTTTATAAGTTGGTACCTGTTAGAGGGAGGTTGCCTTATAAGTTGGTACCTGTTAGAGGGAGAGTGCTTTATTAGTTGGTACCTGTTAGAGGGAGAGTGTCTTATAAGTTGGTACCTGTTAGAGAGAGAGTGCTTTATAATCTGGTACCTGTTAGAGGGAGAGTGCTTTATTAGTTGGTACCTGTTAGAGGGAGAGTGCTTTATTATTTGGTACCTGTTAGAGGGAGAGTGCTTTATAATCTGGTACCTGTTAGAGGGAGAGTGCTTTATAATCCGGTACCTGTTAGAGGGAGAGTGCTTTATAAGTTGGTACCTGTTACAGGGAGGTTGCCTTATAAGTTGGTACCTGTTAGAGGGAGAGTGCTTTATTAGTTGGTACCTGTTAGAGGGAGAGTGCTTTATTATTTGGTACCTGTTAGAGGGAGAGTGCTTTATAATCTGGTACCTGTTAGAGGGAGGTTGCCTTATAAGTTGGTACCTGTTACAGGGAGGTTGCCTTATAAGTTGGTACCTGTTAGAAGGAGAGTGCTTTATTAGTTGGTACCTGTTAGAGGGAGAGTGTCTTATAAGTTGGTACCTGTTAGAGAGAGAGTGCTTTATAATCTGGTACCTGTTAGAGGGAGAGTGCTTTATTAGTTGGTACCTGTTAGAGGGAGAGTGCTTTATAATCTGGTACCTGTTAGAGGGAGAGTGCTTTATTAGTTGGTACCTGTTAGAGGGAGAGTGCTTTATAATCCGGTACCTGTTAGAGGGAGAGTGCTTTATAATCTGGTACCTGTTAGAGGGAGAGTGCTTTATTAGTTGGTACCTGTTAGAGGGAGAGTGCTTTATTAGTTGGTACCTGTTAGAGGGAGAGTGTCTTATAAGTTGGTACCTGTTAGAGAGAGAGTGCTTTATAATCTGGTACCTGTTAGAGGGAGAGTGCTTTATTAGTTGGTACCTGTTAGAGGGAGAGTGCTTTATTATTTGGTACCTGTTAGAGGGAGAGTGCTTTATAATCTGGTACCTGTTAGAGGGAGACTGCTTTATAAGTTGGTACCTGTTACAGGGAGGTTGCCTTATAAGTTGGTACCTGTTAGAGGGAGAGTGCTTTATAAGTTGGTACCTGTTACAGGGAGGTTGCCTTATAAGTTGGTACCTGTTACAGGGAGGTTGCCTTATAAGTTGGTACCTGTTAGAAGGAGAGTGCTTTATTAGTTGGTACCTGTTAGAGGGAGAGTGTCTTATAAGTTGGTACCTGTTAGAGGGAGAGTGCTTTATTAGTTGGTACCTGTTAGAGGGAGAGTGCTTTATAATCTGGTACCTGTTAGAGGGAGACTGCTTTATAAGTTGGTACCTGTTACAGGGAGGTTGCCTTATAAGTTGGTACCTGTTAGAGGGAGAGTGCTTTATTAGTTGGTACCTGTTAGAGGGAGAGTGCTTTATTATTTGGTACCTGTTAGAGGGAGAGTGCTTTATAATCTGGTACCTGTTAGAGGGAGGTTGCCTTATAAGTTGGTACCTGTTAGAGGGAGAGTGCTTTATTAGTTGGTACCTGTTAGAGGGAGAGTGCTTTATAATATGGTACCTGTTAGAGGGAGAGTGCTTTATAAGTTGGTACCTGTTACAGGGAGGTTGCCTTATAAGTTGGTACCTGTTAGAGGGAGAGTGCTTTATTAGTTGGTACCTGTTAGAGGGAGGTTGCTTTATAATCTGGTACCTGTTAGAGGGAGAGTGCTTTATAATCTGGTACCTGTTAAGAGGGAGAGTGCTTTATAATCTGGTACCTGTTACAGGGAGGTTGCCTTATAAGTTGGTATCAGTTTTCAAACAACAAATATGTAAAAGTCTTGATATCCTCTATGGAAAATAACATTTCAAGTTGATTTAAAGTGTACACATTGTTAATTGTAATTAAGCGTATTTCATATCAATGTGCTGTCACAACATTCCGTGAAATTATGAATACTACGACGTTCTAATGGTGTATCAAGATTTTAAAATATTCTGCCCGAAATTTGTACATCAATGATTTAGAAATATCAGTCTAATACTTTGGGGAGGGTGTGATGCTAATACATCCATCATAACACACGGTACCTAATATGCATTAAAAAATATATATATGTTTATGCATAGAATTACCATTTTTCTCAATTCACTGCAACAGTGTATCATTCTTGTTAACAATGTAGATTATTAATATTTGTCAGGGTTTTTTGATACTTGCTTATGTAATATATGTCTCTTGATTTAGACGCGGGTTGTGTCGAAAATCTGAGTTTTAAATAATCAACAGTGTTGTGCTTCTCATTTTTAGAACCGATTGATTTGAATATGATTGAAAGTATTCATGTTTCCTACGTAATTGATAATAAATATACATGTGTTTGCCAACCACAATGGAGCTCCAACATGACCTATTTTACCTAATATTGGTCTATCAAGAAATAAGTATAAAAGAATTGACACACGACGATTATTCGTACGAATCATTGTGAATTATAAATTGGCACGAGGGATAACTCGTACCTACATAAGATGAGATAACTCGTGGTCGTCACCCTGTAAGCGGTACCAGATAGCCTCGACCTATAGAGATTACATGGAGCCTGTAATTTGGCATTGTGCCAAACTTTTTTCATTTTGTGTTATATGGTCAATTTTGAAATAGGTGTTGCTGCAAAAGTAATGCTTAAATTTCTTTAAAAGTGTATAATACTTTGGTATCAATTCCTTGTCTGTAAAATATAAAAAATTGTACTTTGGACTTTTGGCCGTTCATTTGCAATTAAAATTAAAATTAAAAATGAATATTTTTAAGCATTTAAAATTATCTTTTAAAAGATTAAAGATTTAAAATTTGTTATATTAGATGCATAAATTGTTTGGAAATTTAATTTTATTTATAGATTTAACATTTTCTAATAAATAAATCCCAGTAATCTACTATTTTTATATGAAAAAGGGGGTCTTTTAATGAAATAGACCTGTTGCTGGAATTACCTCCCCTTTGATGCACTCTTCATACGTAGAAGGTACAAAATGATAGCAATATTATGGAATGTTATGATTCCAACTTGAAATGGGATTTGAGAATTCGTACATCATGTTTATGTGATATCAGTGAAAGACATAACAGTATCTGTGAATGTAATCCAGGAATTTCTAAATATTGGCAGGGTTTAAAAAGTATCCGTACTTCGTCCTGTTATACTGCAAACTAGTACCAGTGGGCAGGCATTTTGTCATTGAAGAATTGAAAGCGTTCTTTCCTTGATAATTCATGCATTAACCGAAAATGCTTAGATATCAAAGAAAATATGCATCTATAGTCAGTCCAGATGGAGCATGTGAGGATCTAGTGCAGTCCTCGTCCTCCCCGAATTTGCAAAATGTATTAAAAAAAAATTACCATCATGATTGATGACAAAAATTTGTTATTAGTTTACAAATATGCACTAAGTAATGAGGACAGGACAAAATAAGAAAAGTGTGAAATAAAAATGCATAAAGTGAACTCAAAGAATGTATACTGTAACAGTTTGCTCGGTATCTTTCTTCTACATTGCTCAATGTAACAATATGACATACTTGATGCTTAATCATAGGTTACGATTCAACATGCGAAAATTTACACCTTTCTCTATTTTACCAACAACAAATATATAGATATTGTAAACTGATGGTATTACGTATATGTATATGCTAATTTAGTTTCTTAAAGTCATTGATGTAGGTAGAGTTTGGATCGTCACTATACTTTGTTCATCATGAGAAATTGATCGGGAAAAAATTTGGAAAAATCATTTATCTGACAGGGAAACCGAAGATTATTTCGATCAGGTCTCTTTAGCTAAATCAGCCCCCCTCTACTTTTTTTATGGCAATCAATAAACAATTGAAATGGAAGCTTGAACTGATGGATTAAATCCTTGGAACCCCCTCCCCCCATTATTATCATTATCAAGGATTTTGAGCTTCGGGTTGTGTTAAAAGTAATTTTAGGGAGGTTGGGGTGTTCTATAAAAAATTGCCACCCACCCACACCCTCCGCCCTGGTGATGAGTGCCAACTACGGGGCCTCTCCACCTAGCTACACTGTATGTGTTTAGACAGGACAGACTATACCAGTCGGGTCAGGTATAAACAGTACATTTCATTACAAATTATATTTCCAATTATTACAAGCGAACTTCTTTACTTTTGTGCGAATTCGGACGTTATTATTATCTGACTTTCGTCTTCGTTGCAATTTATGCGATTACTGTCAGTTGGTATTTAAGCTAGATTTCATTTGTACGTGTAATGGTGTTGGGAGTGGCGTGCGAATGTAAAGAAAATTTCTGTATTTAGATATATTCAACATTATTGATTATTTTATGATTTTAACAAGATCATTCACTATCTAAGAGCATTTTACCATTACCACCCCTCTCCTCTCAATAAAATGTTTATAATCATTAATTTCCGGTATTGAATATGGCTGCTTCGAACCCTTTCGCATGGATTTAGAATGTAGAATAATATGCTACATGTAAGAATAAAAAAAACAAAAGAAAGACAAGAAAAGAACATGCACATTCCTTTTAGCTCACCGGGACGACTATCCGGAGAGCTACATGTATTGTAATGACCCCAGTGTTGGCGTCGGCGCCACTTTAAGGAAACATTTTAACCTGGGTTATATCTTCTAAACCAAGGGGGTAGGGTTTTCATATATCCCTTATTGATTCCCCATGAAAAGACCTTTGATGTGGTACCAAGACTTTCGACCTTGTGACCTTGACCTATTTTAAAAAAAAAACTTCAACCTGGCCTATGTCTTTTGAACCAATAGGGATAAGGCTTTGATATTTTACATATATAGATGCCTCATGAAGAGACCTTTGTTTTGGTTTGACCTAACGACCTTTGCCTTGAACTTTGACGTACTGTTCAAAAACTTTATCTTGGTTATATCTTTTAAACCAAGAGTGATAGATCTTTGATGTTTCAAACATAGATGCCATTTCTTTTGTTACCAGAACTGTCAACGTCGACCTTGGATTTTGACCTATTTTTCAAAAAGTTTTAACCTTTTGAACAAACGGTTAGGTACAGTCATCTGACAACTCTTGTTTATATGTACATATTAAGCATGTTATTTTTATTGTTTAAGGGTTGCTGCTCAATTTTTTTCTGGGTACTTCATTTGTTAAAGTTTGATGACATCTAAAAATTCCTAACCACAAAGTACTTTTTATCTAATATATTGTACCTGACAACTTCATATGACGTGTTAACTGTCCAGAGGAAAAGATAAAGATTTGGGGTATTATACTGTGGATATTTATTAAGTTATGTCTTCACACAAGTTTTACCTTTGAACTTAAAGCACGTCAGTCTTTAAATTGGTCTAAATGTTACAATGGCAGCAATTTTATTTGTTTTAGAATATCAATATTGTGACTCTCATACAAATTTTCAAAAGTTACATTGCTGTCTGGCTTAGTATTTGCGATTAAGTTTGATTATTTCAGAATGTTTTCAACAACCAGTCAGATTTAAAAAAAAAAAAAAAAAAAAAAAAAAAAAAAAAAAGATTTATCCTTATTGTATCCATGGGAAAAGCAAATCTATGAAGAAATATGATCCAATTGCTTGTGGTAGATTTAAGTCTCTGTAGGACCACAATGTAAACTAGTCATTTGTACTAATCGTGCTATCCTGTCTAAATAAAGAATTTATTACATGTATATATAGCATAATATAAATTGGCATGAAATTTGTTTTTAAAAATTGCATTTTAAAAGTACACAAATATCAATTTTGTTAAATTACAACTATTCATACGATGCATATTTTTTTAGAAACGTTATTTTTTTTTCAAATTTTGCAATTTGTCACCATGGCAACCAGGACCCATAGCAACAAAAAATGATTGATACATACTTCTTGTCATCTGATGTGAAATCATAAAATTATATAAGACTTAATAAGATAACAAGGACCATGCATGGCAAACAGGTTTAGGTGGCTACCAGAATAAAAGCTCTACAAACAGGAAAAAATGCCCAACTTGAAGTATTAATATATTTACTATAATCGAGAGTCCAAAGACAGATTTTTGATATATCGTAAATATACTTCTTCTCTATAAGATGAAAGTAATTTTGAATAAATCAAAGCGTTACTTTTTGACTACTAGTTGATTCAAAAGTTATCATTTTCTGCAATTTATCAAAATCTGGAATCGTGCCAAATTTGTGACCTTTGTGCACTTAAACGGAAGTGAAATTTTAGATTCCCACTAAACAATATGAATATGCATATCCAGTTGTTTTATAACCTGTGTCAATTTTTAAAAATCCAATTTCAATAACCTGTTAGAATTTTTAAATAGAAAGGGTAAAATATACATAATTTTACCCTTTTGTCAGAACAAAAGTGCTATTTTTAGTAACATGGCTGCAAATCCCTATCCAATGACTACACCCCCGAAAAAAATATGCCAAAGTATTTGATATTGATGTACTTTATTACACTCAAAATATGTTGTTGATCCGACAACCTTGCTTCCATCACATTTTGCATGGTTTTCTCGTAGACAAGCTCTTAAAAGTCCCTAATTACGGAAGATAAGGGATTGGTGCTTTTTATCAGATTCTTTGGTTGTTTATTTTACGTCCTGTTGACAATAAACAACTTTACTTATATAGAGTCTTATAGATTTATTGTCCTTTTTCAGTAAAATCATAAAGGTTTTAGAGCTTTTCGGCTCCCCATTGTACATGTAGCTGACGGGGATTACATTCGCCAGAGCTACACAAGGTCTGGTCTGTTCCCTTTTTACGATTCAATTTTTTACCATTGATAACATACAAATTTCATATTTTCTACATGCAAAGTTGGATTCATTACGCCCCCCCCCTCCTCCTCCCCATTTTCAAAGTGAAAGGTAGCTGGTATGTGAATTGCGGAATTGAAGAATACGTGTAGTGAACCAACCTTTACTACCCCCATCCCTTCCCCCTCCCCTTTCTACGATTTAGGAGTTTGAAGTTTGGGCAGAAGTACACCCCACATCAATTTTTTCTCTCGCTTGTCAAGAATTTCAATCCAAGTGCGACGTGAATTCCGACTGTCTTCTCTCCTTGTTTATAAAACGGTGCTAAGTGCCTGTATATCTCGATATCGAGAATGAATTATTTTATACTTAGAATTTCCTGCAATTTGATGGAGTTTTAGTACTTTACGATTGAAAATATTTATGCCCACACCCAAACTGATATTTTTTTTTAAATTTCTAATGATGAATTCAAATATAAGCTTGTAAGTTTGCACTATATTGTCAATATAAAATTTTGAAATAGTTAAAATTCATCAATGCTTGTAAGCTAACACTTATATCAGTGATCGATTTTCTTTCCTTCTGTAAAATGGCATTGTACATAAAGTAGGGCTCTCTAAGTAAAAAGTAAGTAAGTAATTTTTATTTAAAGTCGGAAACTATATACAGGTAAACAATAAACATGAGCTAAGAGCTCTTTAACCGACTATATAGCATTAAAAAAAACCCACAAAGCACTAATGATATATAATTGCATGCATAGACATAAAAACAGAAATTTGAAATAAAACAGGACGCATACATGTATACAGACATCACAAGTCATGCATATATATACACAGGGACTAGCTATATTAAAGGACACATCTCGTGTTTTCAAAGTATACAGAATTATATGCATTTTGTCTTCCTTATGCTTATAGAAATTAATTGTAATAGTTCGTTCGCTGAAGTATTGCGATAATTAGCCACAATACGGACTCAAATCTAAGCCCCGATTTCAAAAAGCCTAGTTAATTAGATAAGGTAGTCACGTGGTACAGTGACGTCATATGCGACCTTCGTCGATCAACTTGTTGTAAAAGTAGTGTTAGATATTTTTAAAAACTCGGGTTTTAGGGGCCTAATTTATTTACCATGGATAACATTTATTTCGATGTTGACAAATTTCCAGAGTCTTATATCTTTTAGCCACCAGTGCATACAAATAGCGACCCAAATGTAGCGAGAAAAGCGAGTATGAAATCTGCATAAATTTGCGAGTAAATAATGTTTACATCGGATCCCTGTCTAAACACAATTGGTAATGCCATTTCTGTAAACAACTGTAATTAGCGTTGTTGCTTTTCTAAAATAAACAGTGCAATTATTATTAAATTTATTTTTGGAGAAGTTAGATAGGCCTAAATTATGATACGATTATGTATCATTGACAACTAGGCCTACTGTCACGGGTGCATTTCGAAAAAGAAAAAATAATAATAATGATCAAACTTATTGTGAAAATCACAATACTTTTAAATTATTTTATTAAAGCAATTTTATTAGGCCTAATCATTATTTTTTGTTATCAACACGTTGTTACGTAGGAAGTGGGAGCGCGGCGTGCTGTTGTTGTAAACACGTACGCGTTCCTTTAAAAAATGAAAGCATTATAATTCAATTCAAAGTCGGGAAATATTATATTTTATTATTTATAATTGAAAGTTCAATTATCTTTTATCTTTAAATTTCTTTTTTAAAACTACTGCTAGCATACATGCCAACTTTTAAAAATCCCCATGGGGGATTTTGCGCGCGACGACCTTTTTTCAAAGCTCAAAATTCACGACATTTTAGCATGAAAATAAATATTTGTCCTTTCAAATAAAATATCAATCAAATCATTGTTAATGTATCATATATTAACACAACATCAAATGTGTTTGACCGTTAACTATATAAAAAAAACTTTGAAAGATATACATTAATATTTTATTAAAATCATCTATTCAGCAAAAAATCTTCTCCAACAAGTCACATACATAATATCAAATAATATTTAAGGTTGCATCCTTTTACACCATACAATAAACATTGGCCGGTCTATATATCAAAATTTAAATTAAAGCACATGCATTTAGGTACGACTGCAAAGGCGATCTTGCTTGTCTGTAAACATGGGCTTGCAGAGACTGGTGGAATAATCTGCATTGCAACCAAAAAAGGAGTGATCTGCCCTGCTATGAAGTTTGCGAACAAAACCTTTGCACCCATGACATCTGAAATAATTACCAGGAAAAAAAAAACACATCAAAATATTCCGTTTTACTTGTAAATTAAGGCTACTTGCTAAATAAAAAATTCAGTACAGACTTGTGCGAATTACGCATCACAAAGTATATTTAATGAATACTACACTATATAGACTATATAATACATCGCTATAGACGGATAGATTTGGATAGCCTATATTATTATAGTTGGAAAAAATATATACTTGACGTACCTTATTGCAAATTTTGGATGCTGTCATCGAGAGGCGGAATGTCCGATTGTTTGGTGGTGACACTAGCATCGTTGTCATTCACGTTTGTGTAAAGGATAGGTCAATTTGAAATCCGTCTTCCCGATTAATTACTATCAAAACATGCTTCGTACTGTTCAATAAACACCTGCACCCCGACACAGGCAGACCAACCCGACACCATGCGACACAGGTAAACAGCAATGGCTGACTATTGTCCCGATTTCTGATTGGCCAGTTCAGAAATGACGCGGGATTTCCAATTCTGGTCACGAGATTTCACGATTATCCCGCTTTCAAAATCGTTTTCAATCGTGAAATCGGAAATTTTGGTCGGAAAAAATTTCAAATCGGGATTTTAGGGTAATTTTGCTTTCCCGATCGGGAAAGCGGGACCGGAGGGTAAAATCGGGAAGATCCCGCCTAAATCGGGAAAGTTGGCATGTATGTGCTAGCAAAGTTCTGCCTATGTTGTTACAAGGTGAAGGTCAGTTGGTGCGAGTGTGTATTGAATTCGAGAGCAGAACGGAAAGCATATGCCGTAGGCCTATATGTAACAGTGCATAGCTTCGATAGAACCACTTTCTCGCAGTTTATCTACGTATTTGTCCAAGTGCTTGTTAGAAAAAGTACAGGGACAAATTTTACTGGGGGTTTCTATGGCAAAGTAGTTGTGCCGACAAAAAATATTCACGTCTTGTCCCTCATACCTTCCTTCGAAAATTGATAAAAACACAGTCCAAATCCTCTCTACTGACAGCAAGTACACCCTTAAACGGCACAAAACACCCTAATGCAGTGTTATTTACAAGCTGTTAATGTGATAATTGTTTGTTTGTCAATTAAATCTAATCTGTTTATGAAATGGCTATCAACTGTTTTCAAATCTTCTCGCTCGAGGTCTCATATGACGTCACAGATAATGGCGCGTAAAATATCGAAGAAAATATGCATATCGCAAGATTTGAATTTCATCGCTTTCAAACTCGAAAACTACGCAAAGTGTTTCATTTAAAACACATGTACAGTAGTTTTAGGCATGAAATGAATTAATTTTGCTGAAAAAATTAAAAAGTTTAAAAACATGCGATGTGTCCTTTAAGATGAGCATGCATCACTGAAAACAGTTTGCAACACAAACATAAAAATATGGATATACATATAGAATAAATAAATATGCATACCTAAGAGACAGAGCGGAGTAAAAATAAAACAGTTAAATTTGTACATGTAAGCTTAGAGGCATAGTTAGAAGTTAGATCAAAACTTTAAGATTTAGGCAGGAGAGGCTGGAATTTGCATGAGCTGCATTTACAATTTAATTCCCCACACCAATTTTGAATATAATTTGAGAATAGATTATGTGATGTAATATTTCTTGCTTCGTTTGGCAAAGAGTTCCAGAGCTTTGCTGCCTCATATCTGAAAGATTTAATCCCGTACCTGGTTGTTCTAGGTCTTGGTACTTCCGCTGTATTTGTATATCTAAAATTGTATGAATGGTTTTTTATAACAACTAGATCTTGTAAAAAAAAAAAGTGGGGACAGTTTGTTGATAATTTTAAAAGTTTCTAAAGCTATTGTTCGCATTCTTCTGGTTTTTAGTGAAGGCAATTTAGATTGTTTTATTAGGTTTTCGTAAGTACTTTTATAGTCACCATAGATAAACCTCAGAGCTCTTTCCTGAATCTTTTCAATTTTGCGGGTGTTTTGTTCAGTGCAGAAGTGCCATGTCAACGGGCAATAACTAAAATTTGACATAATAAATGAATGATATATGGTTAATTTACCTAATTTGCTAAGATGTTTGCCTATTCGTTTAAGAACATTTAATTGCCTTGCTGCCTTTTTACAAATATTGGTAATATGTGTGTTGAAAGAAAGTTTAAAATCAATTGTAATACCCAACAATTTTATTTCTTCATCACATGAAATTTTTATCCCATCTAAATCAAAAACTATGTTTTCATTGTGTGTTTTGTTTCCAACAGAGATAGCTTGGAATTTTTCTGGATTTGCCTGCATTTTGTTTGATTTAAACCATTTAATCAAAGATCTACTGTCATCTTGAAGTGCTGCTATTACATGATTTAAAGATTTATCTGATTTTGATAAAGTATTGTCATCTGCATAGTTGTAGAGATTACATTTATTTACAAAGTGAAAGAGGTCATTGATAAAGATGTTAAAGAGTAAGGGTCTCTCTCTCTCTCTCTCTCTCTCTCTCTCTCTCTCTCTCTCTCTGTGGACGTCCTCACAATGTCTAGAAGAGATGTTATTGTAAAGGCAAAAATGTACTGTTTCAGGTATAGCTATAGGGATACCTATAAAAGTAAATCTAATAGGGCCTACCGGTACTCCCTTTCGAATTGTGAAAAAAAAAGGTTTTGAGAGAGAATATTAGTGAGAACATGTCCCCACTGGCACACCACTTGTCCTCACTAATCTGATATTTTGTATCTACATGTACATCTTTCACATGCTATGGATCAGGTTTATGGGGACGTAATTGTGAGGACAAAATTTTGTCCTCATAGTGTACTTTCTGTCCTTATAAATTCTGTCAAATGGTAAAAATTTCCCTCACTATACACGTTTAATCCTCTCTCTCTCTCTCTCTCTCTCTCTCTCTCTCTCTCTCTCCAGTTCAATAATTGAATATGTGCATGCAAAGTGACGGTAAATAATGATTTCCGAAGAGACAATACATTTTGAAAACTGCACTAAATTTTTGACTATCTATTCCCCTTTCCGTTAATTTGTTTTGGGTTTTTTTTTTTTTTTTTTTTTTTTGATTGCGCATGCAATACATGTACCTGTATTTGCACCCAGATGTATATCTCCGATTGGATATAATCATCTAGAAAGTTTGAATTGTGCATGCAGTATAATTTTATGCAAATAGATGTACACTACAGTGTATGTTTTCACTCAATTTCTATACCGCAAAACCCCAAACCAGTCAAGCATTCAATACAGGAAAAATCATCCGACTCTGATATCGTCTTCTTGAATGCCGGGGTTGAGGTGTGTCGCAATCTGTATAATGGGATCACAACGTATTAAACTGCCGAGATACAATATACATATATAGAGTTTGTTTTGTTTCGTGGATTTATCAGAATAAAGAGAATATAAAATTTTAGTAAGCGCACTTTCCCAGTCCTGGGTAAATAGCTGTCTGTATTTGATGCGTTTTCCAGGCAAGCATGATATATGCAATACTTGTGCATGTGTACCTGTATTTCGCAAAAATTGAACATGTTTGATAATATAAATGCGATGCCCTTTGTGTATTTCATTCTATCACTATATGTAATTGACAACGATTTCACCGCGCTTATTTCATGTCATGGACATGATACAGTCGCTAATCATCATTTTGTCGTCTTTCTGTTTTGTCGTCTATTCGTTTTGTCACCTTTTTGTTTTGTCGTCTTTTCGTTTTGTCATCTTTTTGTTTTGTCGTTTCGCTTCAAAGAAATAACAAAACTCCAAATATATATTGGACCTAATTTGCAGTGTTTCTTTATCGTCTTTTCGCATGTACTTTATCGTCTTTTCGACTTTTCTGTCGTGTTTTCGTTATTAAAGGGTATATTTTTTCCCTCCTTTTCTCCACATGCACTTAAAGGTAATCTCTATTTTCATACAGCACTCACTTTTTTCGAACTGTAAAGCTTGTGAACTCATTTCATTTTCGTGCGATATTTGTTATACAGAGATACCTCACGGAGTCTAATTTTCCCAAGCGATGATCCGCCCCTTGAGAGAGCTTTGACCGGTAGCATATCTCATTTCACGGTCACTTCTCCTGAGTGCTCAAGCAATCATCAACGCATCATTATAGAAAGATCCTATTTGTTTTGAAAAGTTTGTTTTCTGATGCCCTGCATGCCTGTTACATTGCAGTGGTACGATGGCTTCCGTCGCACGTGCTCCACTTTTGGCGTCGTGTGTGATGTGTTTGTCGATCTGTTTCAAGTGAAAATATAATTCTATATTAAGTACCAATACAAAAGTGGTTGTGTAAATCTCCATGGATATATATATCTTGTGTGATATTTTCTAATTTGTCGCAGTCTACTTCAGTGATGCCATTCTGTTGTCATGGCAACGACATTTTGTGCATTAGACTCATCCAATGCCCCTCCTATTAACTATGACCGTGGCTCGTCAGATGGAAATAACACACGGGTAATTATCCCCAATGATGACTTTAACAGATCGAAATATCACACGCCGGAATCTAGTTTAACAGTGGGATGTTACGGAAGGGTTCCCGGTTTATCGCAACATTAAAGCATGTTTGGGATGTACATAGCATGAAATTGCATATCCATATGTAACTTCACTTTGCTGGCGCTCAAAAGCAAAGTATTTAGAATTGACAATTATCAAACATATTGTAACGCCCGTTTCCATCCATGTAAGGTTTACGGAACTGAAATCTTATTCAAGCTGAATTTGTTGACGTTTTATGCTAAAATGAGATAGACACGGAATGCAACGTCATAGTGACGCAATGCGAAAACGTTTAAACGAGGAGGATTTACATTTTTCGGACGAAAACGACAGCTCAAGTTCAGTTGAGGATATCCAAAGTTCTGGAAATCGGAAGAGGAAATTGCTCAATAATTCGGAAGGAGACGACAGACACTGTGACTTTAACTTTGACGGAACCCCCGTCCCCAAGCAGCGAATGGCTGCTAATGCACGAGAGAGAGACCGGACGCACAGCGTCAACACAGCGTTTGTGACGCTTCGAACGCTTATACCTACAGAACCTGCGGACCGGAAGTTGTCAAAAATTGAGACTCTAAGATTGGCCACGAGCTATATAGCTCACTTGAACACGGTGCTAATGGTTGGAGCGGATTGTGTGGACCAGCCATGCATCAAACATCAAGCCATGATCAGGGGTGGGGTGGATCTACCGAAGCCCGTGTGCACGTTTTGCCTAAGTGCCTCCAAAACAAGACCGGTAAGACTGGGTGTGATTTGCACGATACGTTCGTACTATTCTAGCTAGAACTGTGATTTTTATTTTATTTTTTCCTTTTCTAACAGTAAGATAAATACTCGGTGTAAGACTGGGTGTAATTTGCACCATTCTAGCTAGAACTGTGATTTTTATTCTTCTCTGTTCTAACTACTCGATATTATTTTGATCATTCCTTCTATTTTGAGTATACTCTTTACATACAGACATGCCTTCTATAGAAGATTAAGGTGTGAAACACACATCATTTTAAAGGCAGAATGTACTAAATTTATCATTGAAAAATAGAAAGCGAAAGAATGAAACACGGGTTTATTTCGAAGGCAGAATATCAGGAATTTACCTTTAGAAGTAGAAACTATAAGGTTTAAGATGCATTTTTTTTTTTTTAAAAAAAGGGGGGGGGGAGGAAATTCAAAATCTGCACACATTTTGTATGAAAAATGTTTTTCAGGAATAAATGAATACATGTACGTAGTTTACAAATATTGAAAACCCCCATA
This sequence comes from Ostrea edulis, assembly GCF_947568905.1. NCBI lineage: Eukaryota > Metazoa > Mollusca > Bivalvia > Ostreida > Ostreidae > Ostrea > Ostrea edulis. Next base: position 9,929,943 of record NC_079173.1, on the reverse strand, counting down.
AAATAAGTCAGCAAGAAATGTTCATTTATTTCAACTGCTTTCTTTTTCAAATTTAAGTTTAAAGATCATTTGCGTATGGCATTTATATCGGGAAAAACTGATGTCAAAACACATTGGTAAACATGAATGTTGATTAACCCTTCTTATTTTCAGCGCAAATAAACTGAGTCCTCACTTTAGAAAAATACACCACCAACCCTCAATGTAATATGTTTGAAAAATAGTTTATTATAGTGCATTACAAATTTTAAGGTAAATTTGATTTTATAGGGGAAACAGTCTTAACAAGCGGGCCTTCCAATTTAAGTTTAAATTCTTGATCAGCATTTGAAGATAAGGTTGTATATATATATATATATACAGTGTATATTTCAAGATGACGAAAACGCCTCGTTTCCGTTCTCGAGATCTGTTTTGTTGACGATGATTTCTACAATTTTTCTTATTTTGATTATCCGGACTCGTTCTGTTGTACATCTAAAATTAACTCCAGAACACCAGTAATTTTGATAGTGAGTTTTATAATTGTTCTATAACCTGTGCTTAGAATTGTTCTATGATAATGATGATAATAAAACTTATATAGCGCCTTATATAAAACAAATTACTGTAATGTGCTTTACAATTTAGGATAAGAAGAGGAGTGCAACGATATAACATAATGAAATGAAAATGGCATTAGATCTTATATCTGTAAAATATCTGAAAAATTATCAAAATAAAACACCATAATTAAGACCAATAGCTATCCCCCCCCCCCCCCCCCTTCCTATAATCAGTGGGTTAGAATTGCCCTGAAACGAACATCATTGCATGTTATGTTTGTCCTCAAATCTGTAATGTTTGGTTCGATTTTATAACCTGGTTCATATACATGTGTGTGTATATATATATATATAAGAACCAGCAGGTGCGTGCTCCGTGTGAGAAATTAAGGAGAGGATCAAACTTCTTGTTCTTGGCTGATGTTGATTATATGTTCTAATCATGACTTGTATAGTTTGTCTAGATGCATTCTTTAAACAGGATAATTTAAAAAGAAAATATATTGAAACGTGCCTCGAATATCAAACTAGGATTGTCAACAACTGCACACAAAAACCAGACGTATGAGAGCGAGGAAACGTAATGAGTGCATTTATAGCGATGGCAGCCCGGAATCCTTCCATGTTTTGTAATTAAGTCTGGGAGTAAATTAGGTTTCCCAGGGTGATTTTTGGATCATTAAGTCAGTTCTAAAATAATAAGTGATATTTTCATGACGGCATCATTAAAATTTCTGCACCGTCCATGCTATTTTCCTATGGGATTTTCCGTTAGATGTGCACAATCACTTCGGCTTCTCTCTCTCTCTCTCTCTTTCTCTCTCTCTCTCTCCTCTGGTATCAAGCAGGATTTCAATTCACACAGAATCTCTACAATTTACCATGAACGCCTACATGTATTCGAAACGTGCAAAGGTAAACCACGTTTTTTTTTGTAATTACAGATATATGATATATAATTGAGATGATGATTCATCATCTGAAACTCTCGACATTTGTCGTTTGTCCACGTGCCATCAACTGGTAGATTCAGACAAATGCAGCGAGGCAGCCTATATAATTATACATATGTATGTAATATACATGTACATGTAGAACGTACAATGTGCCTTTACTGTTATATATATATATATATATATATATATATATATATATATATATATATAATCACAACTAGGTACTGAAAATTTTCGCCCCAGCCCGGGGTCGAACCAGCGACGTACGGCACCCACCGCCTAGCAAGATTGTCAAACCAGTGCGTAAGTCCACTCGGCCACAACGACTTCCTCTCTCTCTCTCTCTCTCTCTCTCTCTCTCTCTCTCTCTCTCTCTCTCTCTCTCTCTCCTCTGGTATCAAGCAGGATTACTCGGGAAGTCGTTGTGGCCGAGTGGACTTACGCACTGGTTTGACAATCTTGCTAGGCGGTGGGTGCCGTACGTCGCTGGTTCGACCCCGGGCTGGGGCGAAAATTTTCAGTACCTAGTTGTGATTATTTAGTGCTTTATATATTAATTAATTGATTTTCACATGTATCGTTTAGATCCTAGGGGTAAACGTAAGGTTGGGTGTTTTTATTGTTTGTTTGTGCTTTATATATATATATATATATAGATAGATAGATAGATATATTAAAAAAAATATGAAAAGAAAACACAGAAATCCTCCGTAAAGCTTTTATATATATATATATATATATATATATATATATATATATATATATATTATATCTATCTATCTATCTATAAGCCAATTGGAAGAAAAATATGTATCTTTTTTTTAAATACACTCCGTAGAAATTATTGATTAGCAAGGCTAAAACCATCAACAGATTCTTTTTTAAAAATATATATATTTTATTCATATGTATGTATGGGTTTGGGTGTTTTCAAATCAAACACGCACAGCTGGGTAGGTTTATCTGTATAGTGGGGAAAATGGCCCTGGTGACCTCAAGAAGAAAGTTTAAGTAAACAATTTCAATTTATTTATAGAAACCAAACCTGTCATCATATCAAACATAAAATGGAAGTGCAAATAAAACTTATTTAATCGCATCTTCTTCCTCGCCTGTTCCAACTGAAATTAATTCATGAAATGCAACATGCATTATGCTACATTTATCGGGTAAAATTATTTAATTTGGTGTACATGAACTTGATTAATATTCAATTAATCTTTATGAAGAAAAACAAACCGAGAAAAACTATTTACAATATAAATATAGTGTGTAGGTTAGATTTCACAAAGCCAGTGATTGAGGTTATTAAAACCTATAGATTCTGAGTGACCCCATAACACACCAGCTCTCTGTTTCCGATATTTTAAACAAATGCACACAGCTGTCTGCGGCCATTTCAAACATCAGTGCATCCGATAGCTGCAGAACTGAAGCTCTCTGAGAAAATATTGGGACAGAACCCGTTGCTATTTGTATCTATTCATAACATTCGATACGAGTTTTGTATTCGTCTTAATTTCTTATAAATACAAATGATGAATAAAAATTAATAAAAACATTTATGACTATTTAATATCAAAATCACAGCATTGACCTATTTGTGAAAACAAATGGGTTAATGATTTAAATTTGCAATTAGATTTAAATTGGAAACATGTATATACAAACATCAAATCTGTTACAAAAGATTCAGGATTGATAGGGTTCAACTATAGAATCAGTCATAGAATATTGGGTACTAACAAACTCCTACATATATCAAAAATTAAAACTCTCCACTTTGTTCAATATGTGCACTAGAACCAGAAACAATTAAGCATCTCTTTTTTATTGCCCTTCCGTCTCTACACTATGGACAAAATTATCAGATTGGATTTTTCAAAAACCTGGCAAAAGAATGGGATTTAGTGTACAAACTGTTATTTTTGGTTTCCCAGAAAAAGAACACATGGTTTTAAACTTTATAATCCTTTTAGTAAAGGGATACATATTCCAATATTCAAGAAAGAATGTCAATATTGTTTTTGATGATGTTTTGAAATGTTTATATGATTACTACATTTTGGAGGAAAAACTTACAGAACAAATATTTTACAAAAAGAAATGGTATAAATGGAAATGTCTTTTCAATTAATGATAACAGCATTTCTTCTTTTTTTTAACAATAAGTACTAGAATATACATGTACATGTAATTGTCTATATCGCTTTCTTTAATCTGTATAAGAGTGTGAGTAAAAGGTGTATATGTATTTGTTGAAAATGATGAAAACAATAAAACAAAAACAAAATTAATAAAAACATTTATTTTAAAGTTAAAGGTAAAATAAATAAAAAAGTTATTGAGTGTTGAAAATGCTACAAAAGCCTAATCTGATCCCTTATATTCCATTTCAACAGTGAAGTGTAAAAACAGAGTGGCTGGGAAGCGGGCCCGTGAGTTTAGTTCAATAATCAAACCTATCTGAATAGTGATTATTTAACCGAACTGGGATGATTTCATACACTAAAATTATTTATAGGGATATTTGTTCACATATGCATTATTGTTTCAAAAAGAGTACGGGCATGAAAATGAATCGGGGTTCGAATTGACTGGGTGAGTAGACACACTGGGAACCTAGACACTATACTGTCAATATAAACATGTTCATATTTTACCCATACAATTTATCAATTTAGCGTTCATTCTTCTACCGTGGAATCATTTTAATTCGTGGGGGTCAATGTTCGTGGGTAAGCAAAAATTTGCTGGTTCGTGGGAACGTAATTTCGTGGGTAAGCTATATGATGTCACTAGGAGAGATAACTCTACATGGTTTAAAAAAACGTTCGAGGACACGTAAATTCGTGTGTAAGAGTGACCCACGAAATCCACGAATATCAATCCCCCACGAACAATGATGATTCCACAGCATATTTCTTACACATAATGGGAGAAAAAACGTGTACACCCCCGTTCCAAATGGACATTATGATATTACATGTAGATAGATGGGGGACTGATCAAGTTTGAGTATAGGTAGTGTACAATGTCTCCTTGGTTACCGTAAATACGAAACTACCCGTTTCATTTAATACTCTTAAACAAGGTGCACTACTCGACATGTATGCTGCACGTGTATATGTCCCTGGTTGACCTAGATTCGTATCACAGACATTTGTTTCGTACGTGAGTCCCCCTCCTTAATAATACAGTGGTATTATCAAGTAGGGGGGACTCATGTATGAAACAAGTGCCTGTGATTCGTATGCCTAAGCGCCCCAGAATTCAGTTTGATATATTTCTTTTAGAAAATTACTTTTTGCATTTTGCAGTGATATTTGAAGTGATGTAATTTATTTCTACAAAGCCAGTCCACCCACCCCCACTATACCTTGAAAATTTTACACATAAAAGAAGTCTTCAATTGAAGGAAAAAAATCATAGACGCATCACTATTTTGATCTGTAACCACATAAAATTTTAAAAGGGTATTTAATGTATGTTGAAAGCAATGTCAATTTCAAAAGAAATACAATGTATAAGAGAAAAGATTCAGTGAATGTAAATATTCTCTTATGACAAGAAGCTCCACCCTACCCTCTCGTCATTTTGGAGACCCAATTTAAAAGCTATATATTGGCATTATACACCGCCTTATTTCCATGCATATTTAAAGCAATATTACATGTAGCTGTCATTTTGGTGTCGAAATTTTTTGTTGCAAAATTGTTATTTATAATTTCATTGGCATACAAATAAGGTTTATAGACTTTTAAATTGTTATTAATATTTGTGTTAGAAAACCTATCTAGAGGCTCTGAATGAAGCAAAATTACATTTTTGTCACTTTAGATCAAACCCGAGATTTTCGTTGTTTTCGACAATTGAGCCAATCAGAGGATTTCCTCTGAGAAGAGCAGGGGGTGGGTGGAGGGGGGGGGGGGGTCACACCCCTATGAGTCTGAGGTTTCCTTTACCTCGGGACCAACATTTTAGGACGTTCAACGTTTAACTGGTTTTTCTTTCTCTGATTTCAGATTCGTTCTGACAGCTGTATGTATAAAGAGGGAAGGCACGTGTCCAGCTGCCGTCGATAGACCAAGATGTACCTCCTATTTATTTGTACATGAAAATATTTTTATGAAATAATAAAAAAAATATATATATACATGTATATATTACAAAGAAAGATAACTCCATGTTAGACTACCTATTAGGCCTTTTCTACATTTCTAGTTCGTATAACTGATATACATGTAATCCCCAAGAACTGAAGAAAAATGCAGGAAAATAAACAAGGGAATATTGTTTGAGAGCATGCCTACATTACATCGTTTCGCATAGACCGCCATCGCGTCGTGTATATATACACGGACATGGGAACGATGATTGTCAAACATAATCAGGTTGCCGGGACCGAGTAATACTACATACTGTATACTTTGCATACTGTATATGCAAAGACGGGAACTGACGTGAGTAACTGCACGTGCCGTTTGATTTATAATATTACATGTGCATCGTTTCATGAATGACAAGAATTAAGTACTATAAGTGTAAGAAAGTAATAATAATGCAAATATGCCACTCAAATGAAATTTTGAAAGTGAATTTTCTATAAAATTGGCTTGTTAAACTGTTTACAAATCTGACACGTACGTATTCAATGTCTCTCTTTAGATTTTTAAGCGCTGGGGACCAACAGCTTTCAAATCAACGACACCTATCGGCAAATTTATAAACTATACAGAACAAATATAGTGTAAGTAACAATAACTCTGGGTAGAGATTAAAAATGTCCTACTCATGCATTTGTACTTACTGTCAAAATGCCAACGCAGTATCATATATATATTTTTAAGTACTTAGAATATTCTTGTGATGAAATAGCAAGCAATTGTTTTGTGACACGTTTTGAAACGCTACGTATAGGATATAAAAACTTTCTTTAAAAATATATAATCATGTAGATCTACATGCACATACACAACAGAATGTTTCAAGTTTGTCTTTTTAAAAATCATATGACTTTACTGCATATTTCGTTTTTATTCATCCATTTTGACTAGATTAATATCAGCTTTGTCTGATCGCGTACGAAGACAGCAAAGTTCAGCATCATTTTGCCCCTTGATGGCAGTGTCGTTTTGAAACGTGTCGGCTGTCCTTTGAAACGAGTTTCAAAATTTTTAAAACTACACAGATTTCCATTCTTTACTGACGACAGATTGAAACATGATGTGGAGAATAACTGTGATTAAGTTCCAGCTTGTCCACCTCTAGTTCCCACTCCTCTTATGTCAACAAGTCCTCTGGTTCCAGCTTGTCCATCTCTAGTTCTCACTCCTCTTATGTCAACAAGTCCTCTGGTTCCAGCTTGTCCACCTCTAGCTCCCACTCCTCTTATGTCAACAAGTCCTCTGGTTCCAGCTTGTCCATCTCTAGCTCCCACTCCTCTTATGTCAACAAGTCCTCTGGTTCCAGCTTGTCCATCTCTAGCTCCCACTCCTCTTATGTCAACAAGTCCTCTGGTTCCAGCTTGTCCATCTCTAGCTCCCACTCCTCTTATGTCAACAAGTCCTCTGGTTCCAGCTTGTCCATCTCTAGTTCCCACTCCTCATATGTCAACAAGTCCTCTGGTTCCAGCTTGTCCATCTCTAGTTCCCACTCCTCTTATGTCAACAAGTCCTCTGGTTCCAGCTTGTCCATCTCTAGTTCCCACTCCTCATATGTCAACAAGTCCTCTGGTTCCAGCTTGTCTACCTCTAGCTCCCACTCCTCTTATGTCAACAAGTCCTCTGGTTCCAGCTTGTCCATCTCTAGCTCCCACTCCTCTTATGTCAACAAGTCCTCTGGTTCCAGCTTGTCCATCTCTAGCTCCCACTCCTCTTATGTCAACAAGTCCTCTGGTTCCAGCTTGTCCATCTCTAGTTCCCACTCCTCATATGTCAACAAGTCCTCTGGTTCCAGCTTGTCTACCTCTAGCTCCCACTCCTTTTGTGCCAACATTCCCTCTGCTGTTAATCTGTCCTACTCTAGGTCGGGTTTCCCCTCTGCTGTTAATCTGTCCTACTCTAGGTCGGGTTTCCCCTCTCCTGTTAATCTGTCCTACTCTAGGTCGGGTTTCCCCTCTCCTGTTAATCTGTCCTACTCTAGGTCGGGTTTCCCCTCTGCTGTTAATCTGTCCTACTCTAGGTCGGGTTTCCCCTCTCCTGTTAATCTGTCCTACTCTAGGTCGGGTTTCCCCTCTCCTGTTAATCTGTCCTACTCTAGGTCGGGTTTCCCCTCTCCTGTTAATCTGTCCTACTCTAGGTCGGGTTTCCCCTCTCCTGTTAATCTGTCCTACTCTAGGTCGGGTTTCCCCTCTCCTGTTAATCTGTCCTACTCTAGGTCGGGTTTCCCCTCTCCTGTTAATCTGTCCTACTCTAGGTCGGGTTTCCCCTCTCCTGTTAATCTGTCCTACTCTAGGTCGGGTTTCCCCTCTCCTGTTAATCTGTCCTACTCTAGGTCGGGTTTCCCCTCTGCTGTTAATCTGTCCTACTCTAGGTCGGGTTTCCCCTCTCCTGTTAATCTGTCCTACTCTAGGTCGGGTTTCCCCTCTCCTGTTAATCTGTCCTACTCTAGGTCGGGTTTCCCCTCTCCTGTTAATCTGTCCTACTCTAGGTCGGGTTTCCCCTCTCCTGTTAATCTGTCCTACTCTAGGTCGGGTTTCCCCTCTCCTGTTAATCTGTCCTACTCTAGGTCGGGTTTCCCCTCTCCTGTTAATCTGTCCTACTCTAGGTCGGGTTTCCCCTCTCCTGTTAATCTGTCCTACTCTAGGTCGGGTTTCCCCTCTCCTGTTAATCTGTCCTACTCTAGGTCGGGTTTCCCCTCTCCTGTATAAATCGATGAAACGAAAGTTGTTTCCTCTCCTCATAACGCGAATCTTTTGTACACAACAGTGATACGCTATCATTTGTTTGCGCTGTTTGCCTCGTTTTCATACCGGATGTTTACGAGCGTGAAATAAGGAGTATTTGAGGGTATTTGAAACACACTGTTGTGTCGTTATTGTCGTATAAATCTTATGAGAAAGAAAATGGTGAATCGAGGGTGTACCGTTGTTTTAATTGTAGAATAAATATTACTTTTACTACTGTTTTGCTTTTATTGTTATATGAATATTATGATTACTTTGCTTATAGAATTGGTAATTTGATGGTGTCACATGTGCGATGCAGTGTTTTAAAATTATTGTTATTGCTTACCGGATAGTAATGTGTAAATGGAGGTTTCACACGCACGCCGTTCGGTTGTTTGAGTTAAAGCCAACATATTGATTGACTTTCATTGATGTTTGTATGTAATCATGCATGTAATACTACTATATCCAAACAAAGGTTAGCAGTATCATACACAGGGAGGCCCTACATGAGAACGTCACCATTGCCGGTGAAGGGCTGTAAAATTTAGGCTTATGTTCTTTCGGCCTTTGAGCAAAGGGATATCTTTATCGTGCCACACCTGCTGTGACACAGGACCTTGGTTTTTGCGGTGTCATCCAAAGGACCGTCCCATTTAGTCGCCTCTTACGACAAGTAAGGTTTAATGAGGACCCATTCTAACAAGGATGTCCAATGGATTACTGTACCAAGAAGCGAATGACGCTATGCATGGGATTGCTAGTGTATGTAAAAGGCAACGTTTTTCAATGAACCCGATACAAGTGATTCTGTAGGTGTATCAGCTCCAGCTCAGTGTGTATAAATCAAGAAAGATGTTTTCCCTGGAAATCAAAATATTACTTTCACTTGCAAAGCTGACGCGAGAAAAGTAACGGATGCGCCCGCATTTCGCACCTTATGAGTAAAAACAAAATCCCAATAGCACACTACAACTATTCAACTGTAATCGGATCACGCTAGTTCTTTTCAGTAACGGTTACGGAAATAGTAGAGTAACGATTGATTCAGCTGCAAGTATGCATCGTGACATTATCGAGAAATCAAGAGGTAAAGTTGACGTCACGTTTTCACGATATGACAGTATGACTTTCTGTAACTGTTGTGTTTTATTGAGGTGTTGGGTACTTTTTTGAGAAGTCATGGAACTGTCAGTAAGTACATTAAGACACATGTTTCTTTTATTTGCTATAAACCAGTCACGGAAGCTCAGTGGTAGAGCGTTCGCTCCGTAACCGAAAAGTCGTGAGGTCGAGCCCCGCTCGTGCTTCAAGCCTAAGACGTTAAAATAGGTGGTGATTCCTCCTTCCCCCAAACGCTTGGCATTTAGAAGTGAGAATCACGGGTCTTTAGAATATTACCATAAAACCGGAGATCCCGTGTCGCAGCAGGCGTTGGAACGATAAAGAATCCTCACTGCTGAGCGCTAAGCATAGGACTTAATTTGTGGTACTTCACCTACAGCTGGTGATGTCTCAATATGAGTGACAAATTCTTCACGGGACGTAAAACAAACAACCAGTCCACTACTAAAATTCCAACCGCTAAACATACCTTCTTGGATAACATAGCCACATCAATTGAGTTCAACGTCCATACTCAGCCTACCGAATCTCATTTGCATCTTATAGCATTCATGCCTTACTTTCAAAGATGTTTCTAAGTGGTTGGTCACCCAAATCCGCCGCATCTGCTTTACTCTTACTACTTTCCAAGGACAAGGACAAATCTTCAAAACAACAAAAGTTGACGAGATGAAAGGTGAAGATAACGAATAGTAATCAATCTCATAACTCCTATAAACATTACAATATAGAGAGGTGGGCAAACGCGGACCCCTGGGTATACCAGAGGGGAATCGGGTGCCTATGAGGAGTAAACATCCCCTGAGATATCACGGCAAAACCAACAGTGCATCATCCAGTACAAAGAAAACATTCATAATGACAGAGTTCCACTAGTCACTACTTACCATCCCGACCTCAAGAACCTCAACGGTATTTTGAGAAAACATTTTCCCATTCTGTATGCCAATAAACGAATGGCTGATGTTTTCAAAGAACCCCCCGCTGGCATGCATCCTTCAGACGTACCAGAAACCTGATCGACATGGTAGTAAGAACTGAACTGAATAATTAGTGGGAATTTCAAAACATTTTCAGACATCAAATATCATTAAATTGTATGCAAATATAGCTCTGAGAGTTTTAGCAGTCCTGCCATTGGTACAGTTACAAATTATTGGGAAAGTTTTCCCACAAAACTATTAACTGCATTTATGAGAGGTGAAGATAACAGTGATCAATCTCATAACTTCCACAAAAGTTTTGACAAACACGAGCCCCTGGACATACCAGAGATGGGGTCGGGTGTTTAGGAGGAGCAAGCATCTCCTGTCGACCGGTCACACCCGCTGTAAGCCCTATGTCTTGACCAAGTAAACAGAGTAATACGTAGTCAAAACCAGTGTGCCAAAAACGGCCTAACAATACATGTAGGTATGAAACACGTCCGACAGCATTTGACCCAATGGTAGTTTGTATTGGCAAACTAGATCGTTATAACGACCAGAGAATTTGCAATGTTGACTTTCAACGCCTGTAACATCAACTTGTTTGTCAGTTGCCTGCCTTGATTTAAAAACTTATAAGCTTAGAACAAGATCTTGCCTATCGAATCAACCGAGAGATATAAATACCATATGCAGTTGATAATGAAATATTGCTACATAAATATGGGAAATTAACTATGGAAAAGCTGATATCATTATCATCCCGTTTATTATAATGCTGAGTTAGTTTGCCGTTAATATTTATTTGAATATATAAGTACGAAGCTGATGTTGAGGACTCTGTGATGTCTTTTTATTTCGAGTTCACATGGATATATTGAATCGACATATGAATGAAAATGATTATTGTTAATAGATAAGAATATAAAAACAGGTCAGCTAAGAAAGGAACACAATTCGTGCCCATGGGAATTCCAACAGACTGTTGGAGGATTTGATCACTAAAGACTACAAAGATAATGTCAATGGGGAACTCGAACATAATTTTTATTCCAACCTTTTTATTGGAATCAGTGGTGTTTAACAAAGTAATTTTTTTGGATGACTGATCACTAGATACATGTATGAATATTTCCTTCATCCATTTTCGTTGTAGAAGCAACTGTCTGATGTCAGTACATGTATTATAAAAAGAATACGGTTTGTGAAAAGCAAGTTTAGTGTTCTTAAAACAAAAAGATTAATGTTATGGAATCTTTCTTCATTTACACATAGTTACAGGTACATGACTACATATTCACATCAACAAAGGAAGTAATGTATTGTTGTTTGTATCTGAAAATGGTCACCAGTTGTGCATGAAATTGCACTTTTTAGCTTTTGAAACGCGTGGGAGCATTGATAATATGCTACCAGACTTATATCATTGAAAATGAAACTCAAAATTATTATATGTATTTAGACCAGGTTGTGTCCCCTGTTGAATTTGAATTTTTTTTTTAAAGATCCAGATCAAATGCAATGAGGACTCTTAATTCTGAGGTAAAGGTCAAAATTACAAATAGGCCTATTATATATCATTATAGCTAAAGCAATAATTAAGACGTTTTAATGAAATGTTTGCGTGTTTCAAGATTGAAAATAAAATTATTTGAAAACAATTTTCGTATTTCAGCCTAGAATATTAAGTTTCTGTTAGAAACACATGCCTATGGTCTACATGTTGCAATCCCCTTTAAATGACAACAATTTGTTATTCCATTCGTCTGGCTGACCCACAGAGAGCGAAGTGATAATCATTGACGTCCATATTCTCAAGGTTGGCTATGTTAAAGGTCAAGTATGGCGATTGTCTTAAAACTTGAGTTTATTGGTGCTTTTCTCTAAACATGTCTCTGAAAATCAAAGGGTTTTTCTGCATACATTGACGTAGGTAAATAATTAATTTCTTAAGGCGATATTTGTCGGACTTCGTTTAGGTACGTCATTATTCACCACAAGGTGTAACCACGAGAAGAGCATTGGAGAGTAATACGCAACACCAACACGATATCAGGAGTCCATATCAATTTATTCAAAGTATTGCATTTGTATTTCAGCTTTCTAAAAAACTAAGAATGATAATATTAAAAAAACCCACACACATTATGCATCACGCACCATAATATCAAACTTTGGTAAAACTGTCTAGTTAAGTTTAAAATGTTTTCTTTTCAATTGCCGCTGCGAGAAATGGATCGCAAACGTGCCGATCTTCACTTTAATTTCTTGAAGAAAATGTCTTTGATGGGGTTCTTATCACACGGACAAGGATGACAACAACACACGCAAAATGATCCCCGTCTGCCACCTGAAAATTTAAATATTTCTACATGTACCGAAAAATAGATATGTCATCTGAAAAGAGATGTTATTGTAAACTTGAGAACAATGCTTAACACATTGTACATGTTCTAAGTCACATGGTGTATGTTAAACTTTGCAATATCATATTTGAGAATTCCATAGTATTGTCTATTTCCATCTATTTATTGCATTATCATATTTTTTCCAAGCACGAGGCATTGTTTTTGTTTATTTGTTTGTTTCCGACATTTTTTTTATTGATTAGACCAAAAAGATTAGAAACATGTTCTGACAACTTACTAGCCCCTCTCATAAAACATAACAACATGTCAAGCAAGTTGATGATTAACAGGTAAAATATGCAAAATGAAATGAATTTAAAAGTTCTATATATAAATGTGTTAACAGCAGAAAAAGGAATTGTATCTTGACAAATGATTAAATTGTAAAACACGATAAAACTTTTTTATTATGTAAATTAGTATTGTTTCTATTCATAGAGCAGTCGGCGAAATAAATACACGTGCACAAATATATATTCTCTCATTCTCTCTCTCTCTCTCCACTATAATACGTACCTATGGCAAAACCATTTGTGAATTCAATCGTCAGAGCAAATAATGCTACGAAAAGTAAAAATACAAGAGCCTTCCGTGTGAACATTTTTCGGTTTTACTTTTTGGGTGACTTTTCAGACAATTATATACGCCAGGATAGTAATGGTGATACTGTCGTAATTTTCCGTAAGAACAAACACTTTTGATTGATAAGTTTTTGAAAAATAAACACTCCTCTTCAGTGCATGTAGTTCAAAATTGTTGACAACCACCAGGCAATGGATATGAACAACGGGCCATTCATTTTATGTGGTAATTACGGAAGTAATACCTGTGACGTTTTGATATTTGAATACTCAAATAGACAATTTATTACATTGTAAGAAAGAAAGAGAGAGAGAGAGAGACGGGAGAGAAAGAGAGAGGGGAGAGAGAGAGAGAGAGAGAGAGAGAGAGAGAGAGAGAGAGGAAATAGAGAGAAGGGGAGAAAGAAAGAGGAGAGAGAAATGTTTGTATTTTCTGTATTTGCTGTAGACTTGATGAAGAACCGCTGTCCTTCTTTATTTAGACGAACTTATGATAAGATATTTTGTTTAATTAATCTAGAGACATATATAACACATGTCTCTGATTAAACACACTGTTAAGCTACTTACGACACGATGGTAGCGAAACTCGTAAACGTGATGGCAGTATACTTACCTTGGACTAACCACACGCAGAAGAGTTGAGACCACTGCCAATCGACGTGGCCATCATGAACTTGATAAAAGTAGTGCTCTTAAAGCAATATTGCTCTAAATAGGAAAAAAAATATATGTTGTAAAAATGTGCACCTTTAATCTAAGCTAGGGATATTGATAGGAATTCATGACATAATGCAGGACATCTTTAAAATTCCTTCGCAGATTTACTTTATAGCTCTTGCAGGTCTTTAATTGGTATATTATCATTGATTATTAACACAAACATTGTACAGCGCATAGATACTATAACATATTATTATATTATGTAATTTTGTGCTTTATAAATGAATAAAATAATAATAAAACATTAATATAATTTTGAATGTTTTTCAAATCATTCCAACACAATATTGCGATTATCATTATTTTTTATATAAACTTCATTCATCTCAATTTACTAGAACAAAGAAAAGTATCGGAATTTTATATTGGTTTTGTAGGTTAATCACATTGTATATCAAATTTGGAAAAACAAAACCACATAACGTTATCTCTAAATTAAAAGTTAGGGTCTAAATATGTTCGCTTAGTATTATAGTATACTACCGGTAAAATTGCTATACCAGAACACACTTTGAATAAAAGTTTAATACACAACAACTCTACAGGCTTCATCATTGTTTTAATTTTCTTATCAATACAATGAATACCTGTATTGTGTATGATATAATGTGACAGATCAACAGACGTAGATTCATTTCATGTACATTCAACAGTTGTTAATCTGTAATTAATCTTCATTAGTCTATTTCATACCAATCGCAGGTAGGATACTCGATCCGATCACATCCCCGTCCCCATGAAAAAAAAAGGCGGAACGGAAAACAGACCGGAAAATTCGAAATGTATAAATCATAGTTTTCTTAACGAAATATAACATAGCAGGTAGATTTTGTCTTTATACATACATTAATGAATATCAATGCACATTAATTCATATCAATAAAGATATGATATATTATTCAATCATTTACACAATGTATTAAAATTTCCTGTGCCATAACACTATAAATATAGAGTGCATACACTCAGCAATTAACGCATTCCCTATAATTCAAAACTTTTCAAACAGAAAGCATTGTAAGGCAAATACCACTGAATTAAAAAAAAAAAACCCAATCACAATTAAACACATACGGTAAAAAGAATACACTAACCAGTATTTCTACGTTTTTTATAATACTGGATATCGGGACCATAAAATTTTGGAACTCTTCAGAAAAAGAAGTTACAAAAATTATGCGTCACTTGGGCAACTCTTGTATACAAATTAATGATGCTACAGACGGCTCCGTTCTGATACCAAAATATCTGCCTGATTTAAAAGATTATTTTTCAGAATGTCGCAAGCGAATACGCTGGTACCAAAGACGTGAATTATTAGATTATCTGATGTTTGGTAGAGACAAAACAAAACAACAATAAATAAATAAAAATCACAGTACTGTTCATTTCCTCTACCGTATCGGCGATGCGGATATTTACTTAGCGAGATTTTCTCGAGTCATTAATACAACTGACCGCTATGAAAATTGAGCCGTTCCTAGCAAAAAGGGTCCTTAAGTATTTTAGTTCTAAAGTGGGAACTATAGATACATGTAACATCTCTTAAAATATTAGAGCAATGTTGATTGTTGTTAAAATATTACAGTCAATCAAGGATGACAACCACCTCGTGATTGGTAATCTTGACCTTTTTCTTTACAAGTATGCAAACATTTTTTCATTATGACGTTTTTTGAAAAACATTTTTGGATAAGATAAGGGTCCTTTTTGCTAGGAACGACTCAAATGATAAATTGTATGTATAAAAAATAATCACCATTTATATACAATGTATACATTGATCACAAAGCACGTACATGTACATGTAGCTCACAACCCCACTCCCCCTCCCTCCCAACGCCAAGTGCATGGACTCAATATATCTAATAGTGAAAAATTTGCCCAAGTTAACGCAAAAAACGTGATCTCGTTGGGCATACTAAATATTAAAACTGTGACGTAATCGGAGACGAAATAATGGTTCCGATATCCCGTACGGACATCGGAACTAGAAAATTTCGGAACTCTTCAGAAAAAGAAGTTACGAAAATTAAGCATCACTTGGACAACTCTTGTATAGAAAGTATAGTGAGGGCTAAAGACGACTCATTTCTGATACAAAAATATCTATATCTGGTTTGTAAGTTATTTTGCAGAATGTTGTAAGTGAATGCCTTAGTACCAAAAACATGAGTTATTGGATTATATTTTTGATGATTTTAAAAAGCGAAGATATACAATTTTTATTTCCTCTATGTACGTATATCGCGTATGTAGATATTTACTTAATGAGATTTATTTTCTCGGCTAAGAAATGATATTAATAATCACAATTTATGCATCGATCCCCAGATACGTACATACAGTGCTCAACATGTAGCCCCCTCCCCCTCACTTGTAACTTGTATGTACCCCCCCCCCCCTTTTTTTTCTTGACTGTGACATGTGACGTACTTATCGCGTTGTTATCATATACAATGTTTGTTATTAGCTGGTCACTTGCATAGGCGCCTGGGTCAAGGATATTGTTCTATAATCTATATGTAAACTATGGAGGAAATTCGATATTATGAATCAGTGGGATAAGACATTTTTTATAACGTGCATAAATTAGTGTTCTGTGATAATGACACGTGTATTTAAGCTTCCAGGAACATGAAAAAATGTATAAAGAGACACCATAGATCAGGGAGAAATATTTATTCGTGGTTCGAATTTCCTCCATTGTTTACATATAGGTTATAGAACAATATCCTTGACCCAGGCGCCTATGGTCACTTGTTATAATGGCGATGAGAGGTAGTAGAAATGCAAGTATTGAACTCGTACATGTATTTTGAGTTTACGATTTTGGAGTTTGGGCAGAATTGCTTTTCTTTCTAAGATTCTTTCTACATATATATAATGACACCTTTTTTTCTCCGTTTGCTCCCCACCCCTCAACTTTCAAAATTGACGCTTAACTGTGCCTGAACTCACTATATCTGATAATTATTAATAACTAAGTGCTTGTCTATTGAAAGTAGCCCAAGTTAACGCAGAAAACGTGATCTCGTTGGGCATACTAAATATCAAAACCACGACGGAATTAGAGACGAAATAATGGTTCCGATATTCCGTATTAGAACCAGATTCAGAACCGTTAAAGTAACATAGTCTTTATTATGGCCATTTTGTTTTGCATCCACAACTCCAAAGTTTAGCACTTAATAAATCAATTCAGAATCTTCTTGATGCAAATTTGTGTGCATGTTAGACCTTGTATGGCACCACCATATGAATTATGGAAGCGCCCCACAGTAATACACCGATCCACTGTCGCAGCACAAATCCCGCCCACCATGGTTACGTCATAGCAACAACGACGAAGTAAACAATGGAGGCGACTGCAAACGCTTTCGAGATAATCCCTGTTAAACTTTTGTTATATTACTTTAAAAGTATCATCATTTCATCCCATGTGAAGGAGAGGGGTTGATTTTAATAATTCATTTTTATTTATATGCTTTCAAATTATTTCATTCCACTCACAAAAGCGTAGAAATCGTGTCGAAACGACAGGCCCCGCGTTAGGATGACAATCCTCACTCGGGTTTTGTAATGCCCTTGCCACGCAGGCTGTTGAAATTTTTCATACATTTATTCCATAATTTACATTCCTTTGTCAGTAGACTGATGAAAACTTGTCAACAGGTCGTAATGATTTCCGTTTCGGTAAATTCGATAAGGTGATGCTCACCCACTTACAGACTGAAGACGTGTTCAGATTTGGATATTAAAATGAGTGCTCCCGCATTCTTCTCTTTTGAATCATTAGATCTACATGTATATACATTTATAGTAATCTTGGCCCCATAATAGATTGCAGTTGTCTGCATTTTACTATAATTCTGTAAAATACGAACAGCAACAATTATACTACACTAGCCTACACAATGGTATTGTGGATAATTTTGTACACTCTCTGGAACATGTTCTCATTTACATTGGTATAAACTGTACAGCAATGTAAAAAGGGGTGGATTTAGACGGACCCCTTCCCCCTTTTTTGTGACAAATTAAAAGTAGATTTGACATTTTACTTACAGACAAGTGGATATAAATAAACAAATCAATTATTTCTTGTTATTCATTGATTTTATTATGTGTAAAGAATAGCAAGAATAACCCATCAGATTAACAAAAAATACCTCAAAACCCTAGCCTATTGGGTTCCATTTTGACAAATCTTAGGTCTGCCACTGGTAAACATTTTAAACTAAACCAGACTTCTCCAAAGCTGCCATGCAACTTAGTTTGCCTCATTAGTGGTAGGAGCAATTAGACTAAATGGGCTTCTAATTTAGAAAAAAAAAATTCCTAGTTATACAAACTTATACGTCACTCTTATCCCTTTGTGATATAAAACATTTTTCCTCTTATTTTAAATGGTTTTTAAAATATGACCTAAGAGGTTTTTCAACCTGCATCTGTTTCATCCATGGTATTTTCAAAGTCCAAACCAACTCCAAGAAAAAATTAATTTATGTACACAAATAAAGTTAAATTGAATCATAAATAAACATCAATGTCATTCACTAGCAATTCCATTTATCTTAATAAAATACATGTAGCAATATAATGATCACAATCATTAATGATTTTGAAACTTTGAGATGAAAGGTGTTACAAAATTTTCAATTAATTCATATAAAATTCGTGATGCAAATCTTGATGATATCAAAATGCTTAAACTTGATCTACTGCTGTGGCAGTAGTAGATTATATTTGCTGCCAAAATAGACTTGTATAAGAATATGTAACCAGGTTATTGTGACCATTTTTGTTTTATTACTGTCCTGTCCTTTTCTTCTTCTTTTATTTGTGAGTTCTTGTTGTATGGACTGTTAAATTTACATACCTATAAAATACCCCATATCCACTGGTTTAGGTTGGAATGTAGGGGTTTGTAAAATGCTAACCCAATAAATGCCAATAAACAAACAACATTTACTCACAAAAATATTTTGTTGTAATAGCATATTGGTCGACAACAAACCAGTCTGACTAAAGTCAGTCCCTACTAATTCACTTCGTTGTACAACGAAGTGAATTAGTAGGGGCTAGCTTTACTCAGACTGACAACAATCCATTGGAGGGATTTATCCTTCAAATATCATGTCCGTATTAGTCTCTTCATCCAGATTGATTATTAATCAGATTAAGATGCTTTTTGAAGTGTCTTCAATAAATATGGTCTTTGAAATTCAGTACAATTAAAACCATGTTACATGTATAATATTGAGCAGTTTCGTTATTTTGTACCTACTTTTCTCTCTCAAAATTTCTGATAAAATATACATTAATATTTAAGATTAAGAGTCAGCATTTTAAAACTATGTAGTGACAGTAATTTTTCTACTGAAAAGTTTAAAGCACTACAATTGGTTTATTGTTCTATCCAATCTCCATATGTATCCTGACAGGTCAATTTCCTCCTATTTAACATAACACAGGACTTAGTATACAGCTATTGGCTCATCATATTGTTAAGAAAACAAAACAAAATTACTTTCAACAGATCCCGGTAGGGCCATCGTTTAGGTTTTGTTGAAATATTCGCTACAAAGTTAACCAATACATTTATACAAATTTATGCATTAATTATCAATGTCATTACCATGTAATCCATGGCTAACAAGCACATGGCGATCTGCAAACACTGGATGTTAGTTGCATGTGTTTTACAACTTTGCGAACATGCATATAGTGTGACTACGTATCCACCCCCGTTCCCTTAACAATGACAGTTTTTCTTCGTTTTTCAGCTATGATATACACTTCCTCTGACCCTCCCTTTTTGTGACAGTTGTAAAAAGAGTGTACATAAAAATTGAAGATATTTGCAAGTGATCCCCCCTCCATGGAAAAACGATGCTATGTGCCTGGATTATAAATGTCTGCGTAGTACAATAAACAACAAAACATCTTACCGAGTTCATAGATACGTATCTTCGTTATTTTGTGGACATTTAGCTGATTTTGGGGTCTGTGACTTAATGCAATAAACGGCATGTACACTTCTGCAAGTCTGTCTTACGTTGATGGAAATGGTGTGAAGTTTGTCTGGATACCTACTGTGCTATTTACAGATTCCACAGAAAAATGTTTGATCTCTTCTCATACAAAAAGATACGTATACACGGTATTCTACACTGTTACTATTAATACTAGTTTGAATCTTAGCCTTCCAACTTTCAGCAATTAATTCTGGAAACATGAACAACCTAATGGATTTCACAATTTATTGATACATTTGTTCATTTGTGTTTATAGCTAACACCAAACTTTGTCAAAGAGCTTATATTGGAGAGCTGTAGTCTCATTCTCAATTTGATAACATTGGATAAAATTTCAGGTTGACAGATTCTACAAGTGGTGAGTTGGAGGAAACCTTACTACAGAAAGAAAGCAGACAGACAGATGAGGAACCAGTTCTTTTACCTGCACTACCAGTTAACTTACCTATACAGGATGGAAATGAGATGTAAGGGCATGTCCAGGAATTTGAACAGAATTATGTTTATATGATGCCTTACCGTAGTAAAGAACTGATGTATTTGACCGATTCTGAT
>NC_079173.1:9651694-9906694 GCF_947568905.1 Ostrea edulis | reverse complement strand
CGACTAGTGTAAATCGACCTCGGCACCTCGTGCACCTCAAGACTATATAATAAATGGCATAGCCAAGAGGAAAATGAATATCAATATAAACAAAAATGATTTAACGATTTGCATTTCATTTGCTTCTGTTCATATACGCTATCGATTATTAAATTTTTTAATTGCTATATGAAATCATTTTTAAATCTAGATGCATTAGATAATGAAAGCAACACACACACACACACACACACACACACACACACACACAGAGAGAGAGAGAGAGAGAGAGAGAGAGCATTGGTAATCATTGATTATGATATATATGAATGTATGCAGATACGGAAAGTTTAAAACGTTCAGTATAATCTTGAAAGTACAATTTCTTTCTGATTAATTATCCATCCCCTTTCATTCTGATATATATATTTTTTTATTCCCCATATTGTTTACTTTACGTGTTAAATTTTTCGTCTGGTCCTGGTTAGGACTAATGAATGAGTGCCCCCCTTCTAAAACGATGTCACATGCATACATGTAGCTGTCTATCTCCCTCCCAGTCAAAAATAAAATAAATACAAGCTATACT
Organism: Ostrea edulis; assembly: GCF_947568905.1. NCBI lineage: Eukaryota > Metazoa > Mollusca > Bivalvia > Ostreida > Ostreidae > Ostrea > Ostrea edulis. Next base: position 9,906,126 of record NC_079173.1, on the reverse strand, counting down.
ACAGCATCATTGGATTTACTAGATAATTCTTCGATTTAACCTTCATAATACATGTATATGCATGTAAGCGGACTATCTAGGCATTTTTTTCCATCTTCGCTATTCAAGATTATTCGTCCATGAAGGCACAATTGACCCAAAACCCATTGCTAGCGGAGATGAGATGAATTTTACCCCCGTATTATGTTATAACTGACCAAAACCTAGTACGTTTGTATTACAGCTTTCATTCAGAAGACGGGCAAGTTTGTGAGTGACTGAATTTAAACGAGAAAACGTCTGCATTTTTATTTCAATCGTTGTCAACTGTATACTTTGTGATAGTTCAAGACGACATGAACTCAATTCAATTTATTGGGTCTCATCACCATTATGCAATGGTATACAGAGATATAAAGACAAAAAGCTGGTATATATACATTTAGTAAATAATACATGCGTGTAATAAAGTATTTATCAAGTTAGAAAAAAAAAACCTTGTTATTATTAATGTGAAGTATGAGCATTCTAGGTAGGGGAGCACATTTTATTTATTTCCTTAATGAAAGTACAGAGTTTTCTTTAAAAAAAAAGAGAGAGAGAGAGAGAGAGAGAGAGAGAGAGAGAGAGAGAGAGAGAGAGCGTATTTATTGTTATACATGGTTTGTTTAAAAGTAGAGGTATTTTTAATTTTTATTTGTTTAGATGATAAAAATTTCATTCTTTGTTTACATTGCATCACAGTTGAGTACATGTATATATAGCAGATCATCTTAATCACCTATTCCTAATTACAATGGAAACCTTACCTTAAAAAAACCCACTGCTTATGGTACCTATTTCTTTGAGCTGCTATTTATCGAATTGAAATGACTGGCATGTGATTGTCGTTGTTCATGACCCTTCTTTTATTTGGTGAACTTGTGCAAGTGAAACAATGTACCGACGAGTGGTGGGAATTAATAACACAAGTATTTTGCAAACAGAATATCACTATTTTTGTGAATTGATGGTGATAGCACTTGTATTTCATCAGCCGTCCAACTTTGCTCACAGGTGCTTTGGTCATAATATATGAATACACATCTAACCTTATATATATTTATATAAGTTTAGATGTGTATTTATATACTATGTCCCAAGCACCTGTGATTTTCCACTGTAAATTTGAAGACGCCATTATATTATTGTCTTAAATACTGAATCAGACGACAGTAGCAATGCACAAAATATACATGCTTTCCTGGAATGCACTGTTGAAATCTAGAAGTTATACACAAAATATACATACTGAAAAAAATAACTAAGCCCCCTGAAGCTATTGGATTTTACAGATTTTATTTATAGGGCTTGAAATATGTCTCCTATGTAGTCATTTTTTTTTTATATATTAAGGCCAATTCAACTTAATTAGTAGATTATCATCCAGAGTCACCAACAAGTATGGGTGGGTGGGAGGATTTTATTTTTTAATTTTTATTTTCTAGAAAAATATTAATGACATAGATCTACGAGTTTTAGTCACCAACAGAAGTGCATCATTTAATGCCAGATGAATATCAATCTATGCTTATTTCACAGACGAATTCCAGGTTAAGCTTTAATTTCAAACACAGAAAGATACCAAACTTCTTCAAGATATGAAAAACATTAATCCCTCCCTTTCATTTACGCTCGTAAGAACGCGAGAAATAAAGAAAACTATATATCCATTTTTCCACGTGGTTTAATTCAGTTGCTGTACCGGAAATGTAAAGAAGAAGTGTAAATACCGGAGTCGGACATGAAAATTTTCCGGAAATCGTAAGTTAATTCCGGGCGGGCCAATTTTTTGAGGGGCGGGCGGGGATGATAATCTATCAATTAAGTTGAATTGGCCTAAAGTGAAATTAATAAAATGACACAAATTTTAAGGGTTTTTGGAACAAATGTATTCCAATAAAAGTAATTCAATTAACGGTAAGTACTGTTGCAACAACTGCAATGTTTTATATACTGTACAATATTGATTAACGTGCACAATAAATGAATATGACATTCATATGATGTAGCATAAGTGAAACTGTGTTAGGGCCGTGGGACGGCATTTTAACCATCAACACCGATATTTTCGTCATCAATAACGTAGTGATTGCGTTGTTTGCTGCGCCTTCTAGACTTGTTCCGAAAAGATGGATTTTTCTTGGTGACGTGATATTCAATCAATCATTTGTCTAAAATGATGAGTGTGTATGAATTTTTGGGAGAATTAAATGAACCCGAGACAATTGGTTCAGCACGAGGGACAGTCCATCGGACGGGTAAGAATGTCGTGCTGCACTCTCGAGTTCTAGCGAGGTTTACACAATCCCGGTAAACTGTGTTCAGCTGTTGAGCTAGGTACAGAAACATTTACGTATCTAAAACTTCATATCTATAAGATTATATTTCAAAGTTTAAAAAATACATTCTGTTATCATGCAATATATCGTTTGTAATACTTGGAAACCGTTTTTCCAAGTTCAGAAAAAGTCATCTGAATAACAAACATTCAGACTGAAATGCAGTAAAGTCACATATGGTGTGGTAAATTAAATATCTTTTGAAGCGTTTGAAGAAGTTTTTACATTGTTATGTACATGTAGGTGTACCTTCAGAAATGTCCATAAGACGTTTATAGTCAGTTTTTCCTCCTCTGAGACAGCGGCCACCACGCGGCATCCAATATACATGCATTATGTGAATAAAAACATTCAAAACTGAAATACAGCAAAGTCACATCTGGTGTGGTAATTTGAATTTCGTCTGAAGCGTTTGAAGGAAATTTTACTTTGGTATGTGATTGTGTCTTCAGAAATTTCCATTAAACGTTTATACTTGTAGTCCGTTTTTCCTCCTCTGAAACAGCGGCCACCACGCGACATCGAGTAGATCCACATTTAAGACAATCATGAGTTATGGTCCGTGTTTGTTTGCCCTTCTCATCAATTTGTATTCTTTGTGGAATTAATATGATTGGTAACTGTTTGTTATTTTCACTTGTTTACGCACACAGATTTACAGAATGTTGTAAATCTTGCATCTCTTGTGTGTATTTTGTGGCAATGTGTCTGTTGCTTTTTTTCCTTCAAATTAGACTGCAACAATGGTAGATATATCTGCCCGAGAACACCGTCTGTAATAATATTTTCTATTTCCATAGCTCCATAACTCGTATGTTATTTTTAAAAACACTGAGACCATCTTTCAGATATATAATGCCTCTTCCTTGTATATAATACAGACCACGTCACAACGTCCTCCTTTGGCCCGGTCACAAGACTGTTGACAAACATTTATACTGAATGGGTTCACCTGGTTAGACAAACGCCGCTGTTATATCAAAGAAAACATGGAGTTAATTTGTAATATTGAATGGCCAATCATTTATTCAGTAGCATTATAATTAAGCGTTGCTCTGAACGTCTAATAATAATTAAAATGGTTTGAAAATTTGAATTCTGAATGTTTGATGATGATATTAACTTCTGTCATTAAGCGGCGTTGTATCATTAGCGGGATGGAATTGAAGACCTTTTTTAAAGCGTGAATCTTTCGCTGTTCCCTTAACACAAAAAGCGGATTATTAACCAAAAGTATTTTACCAAATTAATGCTTTTTCTGCATTTGAGTCTGATTTTTTGCGTTTGCCAACCATTAAAATTCTTTTAAAGCAACTTGATGTGTTTGAAATCTATCCTGATGAATGTTTATTTACTAGCTAGAAACCTCATAATGGACATTGAACAAGTAAATATGTCGCCTTAGTTAGCCATACAGGCTTCTGTATCAGAAAAGTGTTGTTTGTTTTGTTTTGTTTTTTAGGACTGATGTAGATATAAATTTTTCATGAAGAAATTGATGATTGATTGATTGATTATATCTTGTTTAACGTCATTCGAAAATTTTTCACTCATATCGAGACGTCACCAAAACCGGTGAAGGACTTCAAATTTAGGCCTTTGCTCGGCGCTTACGCCGTTACAGCTATTGAGTAGTGATGGTTCCCTACTGTGACACGGGTCATCCGTTTTAAAGGTCATCTCCGAGGACACGTGACATTCACACCTGATGCCGAGCGTTTGGCGATGGAACTGTCACTACCTGTTTTAACGGCTTAGGTCTCTCGCGGCCGGGATTCGAACCCCTGCCTTCCGCATGCGGAGCGTACGCTCTACCTATAGACCACCGCAGCGGTTCTGATATTGAATAACAGTCTATGACTGCATGGAGTGATAAATAGGATCACAAAATACATGCAGGGGCGGATCCAGGAATTACGGGGGGCGCCACTTTATGAGGATGGGGACCGCCTTGAAGCTCCCGCCCCCCGGAAGCCCCTGGATTTTACAGATTTTATAGGGCTTGAAATATGTCTCCTATTTAAGTCATTTATACTATTTTCTATCACTTTTGATAAGACGAAATTAGTAAAATGACGCAAATTTTAAGGGTTTTTGGAAAAAATTAAGTTCTCCCAATAAAGTAATTCAAGAAATCAAAAGATTTGTCATTTATTTCTCCGAGAGTGGAAGAAATTATTGCTTCTTTTATTGTTTAGTACATTTTTCTAAATAAGATACCACGATTTACCTTAAATTTGAACATTTTAGGGGGGGGGGGGGCTTAAATCCGCCACTGACATGTGTCCATCCCCGATTAACTCTTTATTTGATATCAAATTGAGGTCAAGTGTACTTAAATTAATTATTTCCCCTATGTCTTCAACCTTTCTGTATGAAAAGATATGGACGTTACAATGTACCCAAACCTGTCTATGAAAAAGATACCAGACACAGAGAGCAAGCAGCGTTAATAAACATGATTGAATAAAGTTTACAAAATAAACATTTATTCCTAAATTAGATTGTAGCATGTGTACTTGCAAATTCTATTAGTTTTACGTTGGAATATAGTACGTTCCGGGGGTTATGTCCCCTGGGACCTACCAGGACCAACTATTGAACTAAAAGTGACCCATAGACCCATTGTCTCTCAGTATATCCACGTCCCTTATTTGTATGTTAAAGGCATTTTAGCTTTAATCTGTTGTAAAAATATGCTATTATGATACATGTAGTTTTGTATGTAACTTTAATCATTGTTATTTTCTTTTTTTATCTTTTATTTAATTCAATATCAACAAATATATAAATCATTCATCAAAATTATTTCAATGTTCTACATATTCAAATATATGTTATAGATCAATGAATTTGTAGTGCAATATATAATACAATTTTATGCAATAAAGTTTACAATAGTTAGATTGAATTGTCAGATCATACTATTCATAAATACACAAAAAACAAAACATGAAAGACTACCTTCGTTTACCTGTAAGACACACTATCACATACACCATGAGTCCAATTGCCTCTAGGTAAACAAAACATGAAGGAGCCGTCTCATATACAAAATTCAAATCAAGAAGTATCAAAAGTTGTACAAACTTTCTTAAATATATTTTTAATACATACATTTGAATACGATTTTTCTGCAATTGTATTGATATGTATTTAAAGCCCGTTTCACTGAGATATATAAAGTTTTACTGTTACAAGAGGTTTCAGTTAGTCTACATTTCATTTTATATTTATAAATCGTCAGTGCAATGAAAGAAATAAAAATATTAAGAGCCTCTGATAGATTTGTTTCATTATAAAAGCCTATGACGATATGTTTCCAATATATATCAAGAATTAGTACATTATTAATCCTTTTCCATATTCTTTTAGACGTTCTACAGGCATATATAAGGTGTTCTATGTTTTCAATTTCACCGCAGTTTTCACAATATTTTTGTACATTTGGATTCCATTTGCTAACATTCAGATCATTATTCAAAAGTTTATGTAACAATTTATAGTTAAACTCTGATATTTGTCTATCTGAAATTTTTGCGACTTTTAAGAGATAAATTGTCTTCCATAAGGATTTCGGAATGTCAAACTTTTCCGTCCAAAAGTTTTCTGTGATTGGCTTAATGAACTTGTTATCAACTAATATGTTATGGAAGAAAGATGATTTGATATTCAATATATTAACAAAGTTATTTGTTATTAATATCCGGTAAATTAAAATTTCACCAAAATAAAGATATTTATAGCATTTTATAAATATCGTTTTTTGTAGAGGAAAACAATAATGTTATTCTGCTTCCTTCATAGGTAACTGGATAGGTTTTCTAACGAAATTATCAATAGTATGAATTTCTAAACCTTATTTTTTTCTGTCATTGAAATGGTAAATCACAATTCTACAACAAATATTTCCACCACCAAAATATTTAATACCAAATTGTTGATGGTTGATAAATAAGCTGAATAAAATACAACAATAATCAACAAAAACGTCATTAAAGCAGGATTTAATAAGGTACATTCCCATCTGTCAAACCTCTCCCAGATAACGTGTTACGTTTGTTTATGAATATACCAGAATATTCCAGTCGACTAAGTCGTATTTTGTAATAACGACAAAAAACAATTTACCTGGCAAGCCTATAAATATCAAAATTCGTCTTCTTGCATTCAGAGTTCAGAATGTATACAAGAGGCATCGTTTTGTTTGTTGCTGTCTCCGCTATTCTTCTTATGAATAGTCAATTTAGCGAGGGGCTTTACATAGGTAAGTGACAGTGTGCACGTGAACAGGTTTAGGGACAAACTGACTATTGTACTATTTATAATCATTTTGTATTGATATTCACACCATTTCTTCTTTTTCGGAAATTAAGGTAGATCAAATCTCGTGTGATGTCATAGGTTTTTGCAAAAATCTTTATTAGATTAACATTGCGGACGATAGAAATATATCTTTCAAACGAATTTTATTTACTGGATAAAAAAATCCAAAAAAAAAACAAAAAACAAAAAAAACAAACAAACAAACAAACAAACAAAAACCAAAAAAAAAAAAAAAAAAAAAAAAACAACAACAAAACTGAAAAAAAGAAAAACTGTATATTTATCAATATGTATACTACTGTAATATGTGTTTCCTCTACTGTATGTCCATTACTAGTATACGTTTTCCCTAATATCCATAATCATTTTATACATATTAATAAATATACAGTTTTTCTAAACTGTTCACATTGAAATTTCTCATTTCAACAAGTTTTTATCTATTTTTGTTATTCTGTTTTACTATAATGCGTGATTTTCTTATGTTGACCTACACCTCTATTCGTGTATGCCTGACATCTAAGAAAGGTGGCAACTTGAACATATATATGTACACACATTTTCTTTGGTTATTAATTAAACAAGACTATATTGAATAGAAATTGATACAGTTTTCTACTTTCAATCATTGATATAGAAAAGTCACAAAAGGGTAGAACTACCTTAATTAGACATTCGTAATTTTACTGAGAAGCAACACATACAAATTGCATGTATTAATTAGTACCCTACCGACGACGTCGAGGGGACTTTAGGTTTGCGCTCCGTCCGTCCGTCTGTCTCCGCACTTTTTTCTCTGTTCTTGCAGATATTTATTTTTTATTTGATATGTCGCTTTGCCATAACAAGTTACAGATCAAGTTTGAATTTCGTCTCGGTTCGTTGATTTTTCACCTACGTGTAGTTGTACTTAGAAAAATTGCATGAATTATCAGTTTTCCAGACTTTTTTTTTTTGTGCTTGCAGATATTCATTTGATATTTGATACATTGCTTTGCCATAACAAGTTACAGATCAAGTTTGAACTCTTCATCTCGGTCCGTTGATTTTTCACTTAGTGATGGCCATTGGACTTAGAAAAATAGCATGAATTATCAGTGTTCTGGACTTTTTTTGGTTGTGCTTGCAGATATTCATTTGATATTTGGTACATTGCTTTGCCATAACAAGTTACAGATCAAGTTTGAATTTCATCTCGGTCCGTTGATTTTTCACTAAGTTATGGCCCTTAGACTTAGAAAAATAGCATGAATTATCAGTTTTCCAGACTTTTTTTGGTTGTGCTTGCAGATATTCATTTGATATATGGTACATTGTTTTGCCATAACAAGTTACAGATCAAGTTTGAATTTCATCTCGGTCCGTTGATTTTTCACTAAGTTATGGCCCTTAGACTTAGAAAAATAGCATGAATTATCAGTTTTCCAGACTTTTTTTGGTTGTGCTTGCAGATATTCATTTGATATATGGTACATTGTTTTGCCATAACAAGTTACAGATCAAGTTTGAATTTCATCTCGGTCCGTTGATTTTTCACTAAGTTATGGCCCTTAGACTTAGAAAAATAGCATGAATTATCAGTTTTCCAGACTTTTTTTGGTTGTGCTTGCAGATATTCATTTGATATATGGTACATTGTTTTGCCATAACAAGTTACAGATCAAGTTCGAATTTTATCTCGGTCCGTTGATTTTCCATTACGTTAGGGCCCTTGGACGTAGAAAAATAGCATGAATTGTTAGTTTACATCCAAGTTTCTTATCTCTGTAGATAAGACTTAAGAATACTAAACTCATTAAAACTTCTAGCATAGTAATACAACAATGTAGCTAAATTATTCATGACCATCTATATGTCACAGTTTATTGACTTGGTTAAAGACCTAAACCTAATTATAAATTTGTCTTTTTTCTTGGTCTAGTCTCTACTTGAATAGTAGTTGATTTCCAACCATTCCTATCCTGGTTCCCCAATTTTCCCTTTTACCATAACCTACATAATGGAACTTTGAATATTGTTGTGTTACAGTGATTTTTGCAACCGGTAGGGGACTATGTATTGCCATACAATACTCTCAGAATGCTTGTTTTTGAGTAGTTATTGACCGAGTTGACATTTTTATGACCGGTAACTTGCATTATATGTTAGTGGCGGCAACATCATTTTAATTTTGCTATAAAATAAATTCTAAATCAATACAAAATAACAAGTTTTACGCTTATTTCATGCATCGATATGCATAAACACAGAAAATATGTAATCCAAGCGGGGACAGTGTCAAGGAGTTCGGACCGGAAGTGCTTTATCAAACGGGCGTGTGATAAAGCTAAATGAATGCTTTATCTCACTTTCAATATACACCACACGTATGAGATAAATATATTTATCTATATGATCGATAACTATTTTTTTTCCAGGTAATTCTAACTGCATTTGCTGTTGCCAACCATGTCCATGTGATAATCCCCCTCCCAGAAATATCTTCTTCCAGCAAGCGAACGCTCGGTTAAGTAGTGTTTAGCTTAAAGACCAAGTCGTGGCACAGGCTGTATATATATATATATATATATATATATATATATATATATGGTTGGAGAAACATGGACGTTTTTGACTGTTGTGGTTTTTAAAAACAAACTATATTAATAAGTGAGTTTTGTGTGCGGTGTTTATACGTGCACATACATGTATGAGTTATTGCGCAATATTGTGATATTCTATAACTGAATTAAAATCATGTGATATTTCATTTGCTGTTGTCGTTGATTGTTTCAACTGAATTCTGGAATCTTGCTACATGTATTTCTAATCCTGTGATGAAATGCATTAGAGCGTTTAGTTTATAAATGCAATCAAAGTACTGATAATACTGACAGCCGATGGCGTGGGTTGAGAAAAGCTTAGCTAAGGTGATCTTAAAACAATAACTGTCTGAATGAGCAATCATTAATGGTGATTCATTTTGTAATAATAATTCAGTAATGGTAAAACAAGATAAACGAGTTAATAGAGGGTTTATTAGATACAAAAGAACAAAAATGTACATCACACACAATTCTCTATTTAAAATTTTAAAAAAGCAGTTCCCAGAATTGAATTAAGATCAAGCCTTGTAAATGAGCAATTTGTTTTCTCATGAGAGAATAAAAGGAACATGAAACTCGTATCTACGTACTCTTGAGAACGATCACCTTGTAAATTGCAACCTATCAATGGGTCAAAGGTTGCCTGACATATTTCGTACCAATTGTTAAACCGTTTTTCACACGCTGATTTTTGACTCTGGATTACTTCGTTTACCTGATTAAGGTAAAAATATGGCAGGTGTGACCGATCGACAGGGAATGCTTGTTCCTCCTGGGCATCTGGTCCCACATCTGGTATCCAGGGGTCCGTTTGTCCAACTCATAATTTGCATATTTCATAGGAGTTATGAGATTAATCAATGTTTAGTATCTTCACATTTTCATTAAAGTCTGTAGCCTAGCAGTTTGAAATAGCCCTATAATTCTAACATGCTGTGTCATTAAAATAAAGAATAAATATTAAATTTAGAAAAGACTTTCCATGGCTGTTCCATTAATCGCTACTTATCCAAAGAATTAAGCGGGAGATTTAAGATACAAATGAAAAATGCAAACATTAGAACGGGTTGCAAAAATAATAATGCATTACTTAAATAAGTCCATGTACATATATGTACTTATCGAAATATCGCTACAAGATCTTTATAAACAATGTAAATATCATAGGCGTGAATATCATATTGATTTCTGTAAGAAACAATTGTTTTAAAAAATTATAATATTCATTTTTAATAAGGTGTTGATTTATAATTACAATATTATACTTGTATGTCACGTGACCAATCAGGAGACCCCTCTGCAATAATACTCCGCCTAAGTTACTGGGGAGTCTTGAGTTCGAATCTTGATCACGACATCGCGTCAAACATAGATCACTCAACATTGACAGACACTATTCCTTCGCCACGCGTCCGGCGTATGAAGTGAAAGTCACGGGTATGACGGTGAAAAAAACCCGGAAGTGCAGTGTGATAGTGGGCGCTGGCACGATGATTAAAGAACCATCACTGCTACGACAATGCAAAAACGTCCTGCATAGCTCAAGATTTGTGGCACTTCGCCTAAAGCTGGTGTATTCTCTATTGGGACATAAAATAGTTGATTGCTTGATTATACATTGTTTAACGTCTCTCTCGAGAATCTTGCACTCATAGGGAGAGGTCACTATGGCTGCAAAATTTAAACCTATGGCTTATGATCATTAAGCATGGAGGGATCTTTATCGCGCCACACCTGCTGTGACACGGGAAATACGAGGTTTTTTTTGCGGTCTCATTTGAAGGACCGCCCCATTTAATCGCCTCTTACGACAAGTAAGGGGGGCTGAGGACCTATTCTAACCCGGATCCCCACGGGAGTAAGAGGGTATCGAGGACCTATTCTAACACTGATCCATACGGGAGTAAAGGGGTACTGAGGATTTTAGGGCGGAGAAACCGGATACGCCCCCTTAAATCCGCCACTGATACCTATGGCCTATTCTAACCCGGATCCCCACGGTGTAGGGAATAAAACAACGACACATTTACTAGTTAATTGGATCTTAATGTAGATCCACGAGCCTATGTTTATAACCCAATATAATCCAACAAACCATTTAAGATATAGTCAGTATTTTTTCTAGCTAGATAATTGTAATACTTACTAGTCATACACATGTCATACCGCAGTATTATTTGGTTCATGAAATATACGTAGCATTAGTGTGATATAGATTCTACCTCTCGATTTTCTAAAACACTAGTAGCTATCTATTATCAAATCCATACTAACAGAAAAACTATTACCATTGATCATCAAGATACGATGAAACCAACGGTAATGGAAGATTTATATCAATAAGCTACATTTTGGCAATCATTCCACGTTTTGTCTCTCTACCCATGCATTCCATCCTAAGATTAATTCGATAATCATCTTGTCTCTCTACCCATGCATTCCATTCTAAGATTAACTCGATAATCATCTTGTCTCTCTATCCATGCATTCCATCCTAAGATTAATTCGATAATCATCTTGTCTCTCTACCCATGCATTCCAACCTAAGATTAATTCGATAATCATCTTGTCTCTCTACCCATGCATTCCATTCTAAGATTAATTCGATAATCATCTTGTCTCTCTATCCATGCATTCCATCCTAAGATTAATTCGATAATCATCTTGTCTCTCTACCCATGCATTCCATCCTAAGATTAATTCGATAATCATCTTGTCTCTCTACCCATGCATTCCATTCTAAGAGTAATTCGATAATCATCTTGTCTCTCTATCCATGTATTCCATTCTAAGATTAATTCGATAAACATTTTGTCTCTCTATCCATGCATTCCAATCTAAGATTAACTCGATAACATTTTGTCTCTCTATCCATGCAATCCATTCTATAATATTATAATGACATTCGATAACAGAGACAGTACAAAAGAATTTTCTTTTATAATCATTTACTTTGAATTCGAACAATTAGTCACCGGGCTTGATTCAGGAGGTAAACAATGTTAATGGCACCACTCGGTGGTCAAAACTGCCTAGCACTTCTCTGCATAAGCATCATGGGCAGCAGCATGTCCATCATGCCTTCACCTCCCTCAGTCATCGCCAGCAGGGGCATCAGTTGCATTAGTTGTTGCATGGGGAACATTTCTAGTAAACATTCATTACAGATATTGCATAATCGTATTGGAAAGTAAAGCAAGTCAAACTAAACAACTTGTTGTATATATCTGTGAGATACAAGAAAAGGTTTGGAATCTATTACATGTATTTCAGTTAACCAAACTCAAAAAGAAATTCTGTAGATTCCTTATTTCACTCGAGGACTTAATGAGGCGAATTGACTTGTATACGTCAGAGCGCGTGAATTCGCGTGTCGTCTGTTAATCAAAAGTTCTTACATGTATTTTAACAACAGACAATTAAAAGTGAGTAATTTTATTGCAGTGATTTTTCTTGCGTACCCACGCGATACTAAATTCCTCGCGCATATTTAGAAATATACAGCAGGTATGCAGAGCAGGATAAGACATTTAACGTTTCTCGGGATCAGTGCACTCACCTTCGTTTCGACGCCGATTCACTATGTTGGGTCTAATCACAATAGGTTGCAATACTCTTCTTCGAGGATATTGGTTTGATGGATTTCCCCCAAACAGCTGCCATTGTTTAGCCAAATTGTCTACAAATCAATGAATAGAGAACATGCGATCTTAAGGAGGAATAATACGCCAGAGAAATCTCATATAGATGGAAAGTGGAGGTTACGTACAATAATATTTTGAAATTAACAAGTTTCAAATGAACCTTACGTAGTTAGAAAAAAAATGAATGCAGTTAGTAGAAAGTAATCTGGACCCCCCCCCCCCCCCCAACTTAAAACGCCCTTATAGGCTGTAACGTACGAAATACAGATTGAACAGCAGTCGACACGTAAAGCTACCCAGCTAGGCAATTAGATTTTTTTTTAAAATATACATATTTATGTAGCAATATTCCATTATCACCTGCATATGGTGTTTATATATCTCAACTGATTCGATATGCAAGAACTTGTTCTGTGCATAGTCAGTTTTTAAATCAAGGTAAGCTACTGACAAACAAGTTGATGGTACAGGGGTTTCAACAGTCTCGATTAAAGTAAGCATTTCGCAAATTCTATGGTCGTTATAACGATCTAGTTCGTCAATACAACGTCGCATTGGGTCAAATGCTGTCTGACGTGTTTCAAACCGATTGTTAAGCCGTTCTTGGCACACTGATTTTGACTGCGGATAACTCCGTTTGCCTGATCAGGATATAGGGCTCACGGCGGGTGTGACCAGTCGACAGGGGATGCTTACTCCTCCTAGGCACCTGATCCCACCTCTGGTGTGTCCAGGGGTCCGTGTTTGCCCAACTATCTATTTTGTATTGTTTGTAGGAGTTATGAGATTGATCACTGTTCGTTATCTTCGCCTTTCATATATGTATTCTTGATATTTATAGTTTTATTCAACTTTTAAAAAGGCAGTCAACCATGATTAGGATGTGTTTAGCATCCTTAAACTTGTCTGCATTCATTACACTTCCACTAAGTAGCAAGTTCCGAAATGTACAGTGTACATGTTTTACACAAAAGTTCAATCATTTCACTGAATGTACTTTGAGACGAATTCAGGGAGAATAGTTGCGGTCGAATGAAAATGTGCAATCGGTATTGTCCTCATAGCCACTGTAAATGGGTATTGTTAGAAAGTAAAAGCACGTTCTTCCGATATCAGATGACGAACAATGTTGGAAATGACGTTACAATTTTATACCAGCGGCAAAGAGCACGTGAGCAGGCGATAAATCAGCGTCAAGAGTGAAGAAGTCTTGTTAGTTTTATAGCGATATCTCACCACGTGTCTCTCACAACAAATCGGTGATTTATTTGTTATACAGAAAACAAATCTAAAGAGGGCACTATGGAGGTTCCTTATGAAAAGTTAATACAATGAACAGTAATCAATAATGTAACTCCCATGAACAATTAAACAGAATAAGAGTAGGGCAAACACGGACCCCTAGACATACCAGAGGTGGAATCAGGTGCCTATGAGGAGTAAACAGCCCCTGTCGATAGGCCACATCCGCCATGGACCCTATATCTTGTTGCCAAAATCAGCACGCAAAGAACGGTCCCAACCGGCACAACTACATGTAATTTCGGAATATAAACAAACTAATTCTGACTACATGTACATTTTAGTCAACATACTCATTTGTATGCCTGAGAAGAATACAGCAACGAAGGGTGAAAGAGTGGTGACATATTTATTAATTATTACATTCTCATCAACATAAATGGAAGCATATCTTCAAAAGCGTCAACATCGGCAGCTGCCATCATCCACGGTGACATGTGGCGACTTCGCGAGCGACGTGATCCTAAAAGACACAAATACCAGTGAATCTTCTATTTCAGTGCCACCAAAAAAAAAAAAAAAAAACTTTATCACCTGATACTATTTAGTTATGTCTATTTCCAAGATGAAAAGAAATATTTTACCCCTATAATGCGAGAGAAAAATGATAGGCCAATATTGTGTATACTAGTAAGTGTGCAATATTCTTAGATATCACATGCTACATTAAAATTAGTCATGCTATGATATATAGATATTATATAGATATTATTGTGTAAAGAATTATTATGGAAACATAAATCTAGTAATGTAAGCTAAAGAAGTAAGTAACTTACCTATGCCAGGGTATATTTGATTGGACATAAATCTCGAATCTGTGACGACATAGGAATACATTGGTATAAGCGCGACTTTCGTCTTTGAAATCATATAAGAATAGCTAGATCGCAACATCATATTATGCTCGCACTAAGGGATAAAAGTTTATTCTGACATGTAGTTAATAACATACAGACATTTATTGACTAAGTCTATAAATACACTTCATTCAGGAATCACGTGACTTACATAGCCAATCAACAAAAGAATTGATCGAAGGCAACAGTTTGACACACAGTTGGCCGGGGACCAGTCAATATAATAGTAGTTAAAGAATTTGAGGATTTTTTTTTACTTGACAGTTACAATGGTGTGTTTTGATCGATAGTAATGATTTGATTTTATAGGGATTAAATGAAGATGTGTAACAATTCTATTCTAATCTAAATTTTATTAGGAGAGTGTTCGATACTCGATCAAAACGTCTGGTTCTATAAGAACATTGTAATTCGATAAAACCTATCGATCAATAAGGAAAACACACATGGCAACGATTTTAAGTAAAATAACTACATTGTATGTACAATTATTCAAAGAATATTACATGCTAAACAATCCATATACACTGTGATACCTGTATGTCATATCAGCCTGAGTGGCCACATAGCTGCCCCGGGGGTTGATATGACATAGGATATGGATTTTGGCATATAATATTCCCTTCATATTACTATTCATATTAACGGCAAATTAACAATTCAACTTATGACAACCGAGATTATTTCAGCTTCTCCATCGTTAACTTCCTATATTCCATTATCACCTGCAAATGGTGTTTATTTCTCTCAACTGATTCCATACGCAATAGCTTGCTCTGTGTATGTTCAGTTTTTAAATCGAGGAAGCCTACTGACAAACAAGTTGATGGTGCAGGGGTTTCCCCAGTCTCGTTTAAAGTCAGCATTTCGCAAATTCTATGGTCGTTATAACGATCTAGTTTGCCAATACAACCTATCATTGGGTCACATGCTGCCTGACGTGTTTCATACCGATTCCTAAGTCGTTCCTGGCACACTGATTTTGACTACGGATGACTCCATTTACCTGACTAAGATATAGGGCTCACGGCGGGTGTGACCGGTCGACAGGGGACGTTTACTCCCCCTAGGCACATGATCACACCTCTAGTGTGTCCAGGGGTCTGTGTTTGCCCAACTATCTATTTTGTATTACTTATAAAGGTTATGAGATTGATCACTGTTCGTTATCTTCACCCTTCATTCATGTTATACTGCACTTTTTCACACTTAAACATTGTAAACATATGGAAGGGAGTTGTTTTATTGGATACGGGATCCGGGAGCTGATTCTATAAAGTGGTGTATTCTTTTTATCACATGCGGGTTTCTATACTATAAAGGCAGATAAAGGAAAATAAGTATACTCTGGAATCATAAGAATTCGTGGTGGCTCAATTTTCGTGGAATTCGTGGATACCCCTCACCCACGAATTTACATCCTCAACGAAGAAAGATAACTAGTATACAAGAATCTTACAAATATATAAATCCACGAAATTACGTCCCCACGAACCCTTAAGAATTCAGCAATCCACGAAAATAGGTCCCCACGAATTTAAATGATTCTACAGTATTACCTTACTATGGTAAAACCTCGATACAATGATTTACTATGGTAAAAACCTTGATACAATGATTAACTCTGTTAAAAAAAATACTATACATTGATTCACCATAGTAAAATGTTTGATACTTATTGTTACGAGGGGATACATAGAATCCGACCGGATTCATTTTTGTACTCAGATTTGATATGTGACATGTGATATGGGTTTTTAGGACAAGTAAATGATGTCTGCCATCGTGACGTCATCCGCATTGCGTAATTCAGAATCGAAATAATCATTACCAGGGAATATGATAACAAATTTCTATATATGCACGTAATATGTACAATGTACATGCATGTTATAATGAATTGAAGACATAGAAAAACTTACCGGCTCCTCCACGGGAAATAGAATTAGGACCCTGTCTGGACATTGATAACATACGGCCTGGTGGGAAAAGAAAGAGTTAATATATCATAAAACTGCATGTGAAATGTTTCGTTTTGTATTTTTAAAAGAAGATGATGACATTATTGTAATATCTAAACAATTTTTCACCATGGTATACTAGTACTTAAAATGTTTGTTCAACTTGTATACTAGTCCTGTAAATGTTTGTTCAACTTGTATACTAGTCCTGTAAATGTTTGTTCAACTTGTATACTAGTCCTGTAAATGTTTGTTCAACTTGTATACTAGTGCTGTAAATGTTTGTTCAACTTGTATACTAGTCCTGTAAATGTTTGTTCAACTTGTATACTAGTACTGTAAATGTTTGTTCAACTTGTATACTAGTGCTGTAAATGTTTGTTCAACTTGTATACTAGTACTGTAAATGTTTGTTCAACTTGTATACTAGTACTGTAAATGTTTGTTCAACTTGTATAGTAGTACTGTAAATATTTGTTCAACTTGTATACTAGTACTGTAAATGTTTGTTCAACTTGTATAGTAGTACTGTAAATGTTTGTTCAACTTGTATACTAGTACTGTAAATATTTGTTCAACTTGTATACTAGTACTGTAAATGTTTGTTCAACTTGTATACTAGTACTGTAAATGTTTGTTCAACTTGTATAGTAGTACTGTAAATGATGTATTGCATTGAATCGCAACATATGTTTCTGTATGACAAATTCTTGTACCCTGTTCTTCAGTTGACTATAAAAGTTTTTCTTCCCTTCTTGCGCAGTTATTTTGTAGTGTTCGTTATTAGAACCATTGTGTCCGGGTGATTAGTGATCATTACGTTATTAAAACCATTGTGTCCGGGTGATTAGTGGTCATTACGTTATTAGAACTATTGTATCCGGGTGATTAGTGGTCATTACTTTAGAACCATTGTGTCCGGGTGATTAGTGATCATTACGTTATTAGAACCATTGTGTCCGGGTGATTAGTGGTCATTACGTTATTAAAACCATTGTGTCCGGGTGATTAGTGGTCATTACGTTATTAGAACTATTGTGTCCGGGTGATTAGTGGTCATTACTTTAGAACCATTGTGTCCGGGTGATTAGTGGTCATTACGTTAGAAAAATTGTGTCTGGGTGATTACTGGTCATTACGTTATTAGAACTATTGTGTTCATGTGATTAGTGGTCATTACGTTATAAGAACCATTGTGTCCGGGTGATTAGTGATCATTACGCTAGAACTATTGTGTCCGGGTGATTAGTGGTCATTACTTTAGAACCATTGTGTCCGGGTGATTAGTGGTCATTACGCTAGAACCATTGTGTCCGGGTGATTAGTGGTCATTACGCTAGAACCATTGTGTCCGGGTGATTAGTGATCATTACGTTATTAGAACTATTGTGTTCAGGTGATTAGTGGTCATTACGGTATTAGAACCATCGTGTCCGGGTGATTAGTGGTCATTACGTTATTAGAACTATTGTGTCCGGGTGATTAGTGGTCATTACATTAGAACCATTATGTCCGGGTGATTAGTGGTCATTACGTTAGAAAAATTGTGTCTGGGTGATTACTGGTCATTACGTTATTAGAACTATTGTGTTCAGGTGATTAGTGGTCATTACGTTATAAGAACCATTGTGTCCGGGTGATTAGTGATCATTACGTTAGAACTATTGTGTCCGGGTGATTAGTGGTCATTACGCTAGAACCATTGTGTCCGGGTGATTAGTGGTCTTTACGCTAGAACCATTGTGTCCGGGTGATTAGTGGTCATTACGCTAGAACCATTGTGTCCGGGTGATTAGTGGTCATTACGCTAGAACCATTGTGTCCGGGTGATTAGTGGTCATTACGTTATTAGAACTATTGTGTCCGGGTGATTAGTGGTCATTACGGTATTAGAACCATCGTGTCCGGGTGATTAGTGGTCATTACATTATTAGAACTATTGTGTCCGGGTGATTAGTGGTCATTACATTAGAACCATTGTGTCCGGGTGATTAGTGGTCATTACGTTATTAGAACCATTGTGTCCGGGTGATTAGTGGTCATTACGTTATTAGAACTATTGTGTCCGGATGATTAGTGGTCATTACGCTAGAACCATTGTGTCCGGATGATTAGTGGTCATTACGCTAGAACCATTGTGTCCGGGTGATTAGTGGTCATTACGTTATTAGAACTATTGTGTCCGGGTGATTAGTGGTCATTACTTTAGAACCATTGTGTCCGGGTGATTAGTGGTCATTACGTTATTAGAACCATTGTGTCCGGGTGATTAGTGGTCATTACGTTATTAGAACTATTGTGTCCGGGTGATTAGTGGTCATTACGTTAGAACCATTGTGTCTGGGTGATTAGTGATCATTACGTTAGAACTATTGTGTCCGGGTGATTAGTGGTCATTACGCTAGAACCATTGTGTCCGGGTGATTAGTGGTCATTACGCTAGAACCATTGTGTCCGGGTGATTAGTGGTCATTACCCTAGAACCATGGTGTCCGGGTGATTAGTGGTCACTACGCTAGAACCATTGTGTCCGGGTGATTAGTGGTCATTACGTTATTAGAACTATTGTGTCCGGGTGATTAGTGGTCATTACGGTATTAGAACTATCGTGTCCGGGTGATTAGTGGTCATTACGTTATTAGAACTATTATATCAGGGTGATTAGTGATCAATACGTTATCAGAATCATTATGTCCGGGTGATTAGTGGTCATTACGTTATTAGAACCATTGTGTTCGGGTGATTAGTGGTCATTACTTTATTAGAAATATTGTGTCCGGGTGATTAGTGGTCATTATGTTATTAGAACTATTGTATCCGTGTGATTAGTGGTCATTACGTTATAAGAACTATTGTATCCGGGTGATTAGTGGTCATTACGTTAGAACAATTGTGTCCGGGTGATTAGTGGTCATTACGTTATTAGAACCATTATGCCCGGGTGATTAGTGGTCATTACCTAATTAGAACCATTGTGTCCGGGTGATTAGTGGTCATTACGTTATTAGAACCATTGCATCCGGCTGTTTAGTGGTCATTACGTTATTAGAACCATTGTGTCCAGGTGATTACTGGTCATTACGTAATAACCATTGTGTCCGGGTGATTAGTGGTCATTACGTTATAAGAACTATTGTGTCCAGCTGCTTAGTGGTCATTGCGTTAGGACCATTGTGTCCGGGTGATTAGTGGTCATTACGTTATTAGAACCATTATGTCCGGGTGATTAGTGGTCATTACATTATTAGAACCATTGCATCCGGCTGTTTAGTGGTCATTACGTTATTAGAACCATTATGTCCGGGTGATTAGTGGTCATTACTTAATTAGAACCATTGTGTCCGGGTGATTAGTGGTCATTACGTTATAAGAACTATTGTGTCCGGGTGATTAGTGGTCATTACGTGAGAACTATTGTGTCCGGCTGCTTAGTGGTCATTGCGTTAGGACCATTGTGTCCGGGTGATTAGTGGTCATTACGTTAGAACCATTGTGTCTGGGTGATTACTGGTCATTACGTTATTAGAACTATTGTGTTCAGGTGATTAGTGGTCATTACGTTATTAGAACCATTGTGTCCGGGTGATTAGTGGTCATTACTTTATTAGAAATATTGTGTCCGGGTGATTAGTGGTCATTACGTGAGAACTATTGTGTCCGGCTGCTTAGTGGTCATTGCGTTAGGACCATTGTGTCCGGGTGATTAGTGGTCATTACGTTAGAACCATTGTGTCTGGGTGATTACTGGTCATTACGTTATTAGAACTATTGTGTTCAGGTAATTAGTGGTCATTACGTTATTAGAACCATTGTGTCCGGGTGATTAGTGGTCATTACTTTATTAGAAATATTGTGTCCGGGTGATTAGTGGTCATTATGTTATTAGAACTATTGTATCCGTGTGATTAGTGGTCATTACGTTATTAGAACTATTGTATCCGGGTGATTAGTGGTCATTACGTTAGAACAATTGTGTCCGGGTGATTAGTGGTCATTACGTTATTAGAACCATTATGTCCGGGTGATTAGTGGTCATTACGTTATTAGAACCATTGTGTCCGGGTGATTAGTGGTCATTACGTTATTAGAACCATTGCATCCCGCTGTTTAGTGGTCATTACGTTATTAGAACTATTGTGTCCAGGTGATTAGTGATCATTACGTTAGAACTATTGTGTCCGGGTGATTAGTGGTCATTACGCTAGAACCATTGTGTCCGGATGATTAGTGGTCATTACGCTAGAACCATTGTGTCCGGGTGATTAGTGGTCATTACGCTAGAACCATTGTGTCCGGGTGATTAGTGGTCATTACGCTAGAACCATTGTGTCCGGGTGATTAGTGGTCACTGAGCTAGAACCATTGTGTCCGGGTGATTAGTGGTCATTACATTATTAGAACTATTGTGTCCGGGTGATTAGTGGTCATTACGGTATTAGAACTATCGTGTCCGGGTGATTAGTGGTCATTACGTTATTAGAACTATTATATCAGGGTGATTAGTGATCAATACGTTATCAGAATCATTATGTCCGGGTGATTAGTGGTCACTACGTTATTACAACCATTGTGTCCGGGTGATTAGTGGTCATTACTTTATTAGAAATATTGTGTCCGGGTGATTAGTGGTCATTATGTTATTAGAACTATTGTATCCGTGTGATTAGTGGTCATTACGTTATTAGAACTATTGTGTCCGGGTGATTAGTGGTCATTACGTTAGAACAATTGTGTCCGGGTGATTAGTGGTCATTACGTTATTAGAACCATTATGTCCGGGTGATTAGTGGTCATTACGTAATTAGAACCATTGTGTCCGGGTGATTAGTGGTCATTACGTTATTAGAACCATTGCATCCGGCTGTTTAGTGGTCATTACGTTATTAGAACTATTGTGTCCAGGTGATTATTGGTCATTACGTTAGAACCATTGTGTCCGGGTGATTAGTGGTCATTACGTGAGAACTAATGTGTCCGGCTGCTTAGTGGTCATTACGTTAGGACCATTATGTCCGGGTGATTAGTGGTCATTATGTTAGAACCATTGTGTCTGGGTGATTACTGGTCAATACGTTATTAGAACTATTGTGTTCAGGTAATTAGTGGTCATTACGTTATTAGAACCATTGTGTCCGGGTGATTAGTGGTCATTACGTTATTAGAACCATTGCATCCGGCTGTTTAGTGGTCATTACGTTATTAGAACTATTGTGTCCAGGTGATTACTGGTCATTACGTTATTAGAACTATTGTGTCCGGGTGATTAGTGGTCATTACGTTATTAGAACCATTATGTCCGAGTGATTAATGGTCATTACGTTATTAGAACTATTGTGTTCGGGTGATTACTGGTCATTACGTTATTAGAACCATTGTGTCCAGGTGATTAGTGGTCATTACGTTATTAGAACCATTATGTCCGAGTGATTAATGGTCATTACGTTATTAGAACTATTGTGTTCGGGTGATTACTGGTCATTACGTTATTAGAACTATTGTGTCCGGGTGATTAGTGGTCATTGCGTTATTAGAACCATTGTGTCCAGGTGATTAGTGGTCATTACGTTATTAGAACCATTATGTCCGAGTGATTAATGGTCATTACGTTATTAGAACTATTGTGTTCGGGTGATTAGTGGTCATTACGTAATTAGAACCATTGATTCCGGGTAATTAGTGGTCATTACGTTAGAACCATTGTGTCTGGGTGATTAGTGGTCATTACGTTAGAACCATTGTGTCTGGGTGATTAGTGGTCATTACGTTATTAGAACTATTATGTCTGAGTGATTAATGGTCATTACGTTAAAATCATTGTGTCCGGCTGATTAGTGGTGATTACGGTATTAGAGCCATTGTGTCCGGGTTATTAGTGGTCATTACGGTATTAGAACCATTGTGTCCGGGTGATTAGTGGTCATTACGTTATTAGAACTATTGTGTCCGGGTGATTAGTGGTCATTACGTTATTAAAACCATTGTGTCTGAGTGATTAATGGTCAGTACGTTAGAACTATCGTGTCCGGGTGATTAGTGGTCATTACGTTATTAGAACTATTGTGTCTGGGTGATTAGTGGTCATTACGTTAGAACCATTGTGTCCAGTGATTAGTGGTCATTAAGTCATTAGAACTATTGTGTCCGGGTGATTAGTGGTCATTACGTTATTAGAACTATTGTGTCCGGGTGATTAATGGTCATTGCGTTATTATAACCATTGTGACCGGGTGATTTGTGGTCATTACGTTATTAGAACTATTGTGTCCGGGTGATTAATGGTCATTACGCTAGAACCATTGTGTCCGAGAAATTAGTGGTCATTACGTTATTAGAACTATTGTGTCCGGGTGATTAGTGGTCATTACGTTATTATAACCATTGTGACCGGGTGTTTAGTGGTCATTACATTATTAGAACCATTGTGACCGGGTGATTAGTGGTCATTACGTTATTAGAACCATTGTAACCGAGTGACTAGTGGTCATTATGCTATTAGAACCATCGTGTCCGGGTGATTAGTGGTCATTACATTAGACCCATTGTATCCGGGTGATTAGTGGTCATTACGTTATTAGAACCATTCTGTCTGCGCGATTAGTGGTCATTACGTTATTAGAACCATTGTGTCCCGGTGATTAGTGGTCATTACGTTAGAACCATTGTGTCTGGGTGATTAGTTATCATTACGTTATTAGAACCATATTGTCCTGGTGATTAGTGGTCATTACGTTATTAGAACTATTGTGTCCGGGTGATTAGTGGTCATTACATTAGAACCATTGTATCCGGGTGATTAGTGGTCATTACGTAATTAGATCCATTGATTCCGGGTGATTAGTGATCATTACGTTATTAGAAACATTGTGTCCGGGTGATTAGTGGTCATTACATTAGAACCATCGTGTCTGGGCGATTAGTGGTCATTACGTTATTAGAACAACTGTGTCCGGGTGATTAGTGGTCATTACGTTATTAGAACCATTGTGTCCGGGTGATTAGTGATCATTACGTTATTAGAACTATTGTGTCCAGGTGATTAGTGGTCATTGCGTTATTAGAACCATTGTGTCCGGGTGATTAGTTATCATTATGTTATTAGAACTATTGTGTCCGGGTGATTAGTGGCCATTACGTTATTAGAACCATTATGTCCGGGTGATTAGTGGTCATTACGTAATTAGAACTATTGTGTCCGGGTGATTAGTGGTCATTACGTAATTAGAACCATTGATTCCGGGTAATTAGTGGTCATTACGTTAGAACCATTGTGTCTGGGTGATTAGTGGTCATTACGTTAGAACCATTGTGTCTGGGTGATTAGTGGTCATTACGTTATTAGAACTATTATGTCCGAGTGATTAATGGTCATTACGTTAGAATCATTGTGTCCGGCTGATTAGTGGTCATTACGGTATTAGAACCATTGTGTCCGGGTGATTAGTGGTCATTACGTTATTAGAACTATTGTGTCCGGGTGATTAGTGGTCATTACGTTATTCAAACCATTGTGTCTGAGTGATTAATGGTCAGTACGTTAGAACTATCGTGTCCGGGTGATTAGTGGTCATTACGTTATTAGAATTATTGTGTCCGGGTGATTAGTGGTCATTACGTTAGAACCATTGTGTCCGGTGATTAGTGGTCATTAAGTCATTAGAACTATTGTGTTCGGGTGATTAGTGGTCATTACGTTATTAGAACTATTGTGTCCGGGTGATTAATGGTCATTGCGTTATTAAAACCATTGTGACCGGGTGATTTGTGGTCATTACGTTATTAGAACTATTGTGTCCGGGTGATTAATGGTCATTACGCTAGAACCATTGTGTCCGAGAAATTAGTGGTCATTACGTTATTAGAACTATTGTGTCCGGGTGATTAGTGGTCATTACGTTATTATAACCATTGTGACCGGGTGTTTAGTGGTCATTACATTATTAGAACCATTGTGACCGGGTGATTAGTGGTCATTACGTTATTAGAACCATTGTAACCGAGTGACTAGTGGTCATTACGCTATTAGAACCATCGTGTCCGGGTGATTAGTGGTCATTACATTAGACCCATTGTATCCGGGTGATTAGTGGTCATTACGTTATTAGAACCATTCTGTCTGCGCGATTAGTGGTCATTACGTTATTAGAACCATTGTGTCCCGGTGATTAGTGGTCATTACGTTAGAACCATTGTGTCTGGGTGATTAGTTATCATTACGTTATTAGAACCATATTGTCCTGGTGATTAGTGGTCATTACGTTATTAGAACTATTGTGTCCGGGTGATTAGTGGTCATTACATTAGAACCATTGTATCCGGGTGATTAGTGGTCATTTCGTAATTAGATCCATTGATTCCGGGTGATTAGTGATCATTACGTTATTAGAAACATTGTGTCCCGGTGATTAGTGGTCATTACGTTAGAACCATTGCATCTGGGTGATTTGTGGTCATTACGTTAGAACTATTGTGTCCAGGTGATTAGTGGTCATTACGTTATTAGAACCATTGTGTCCTGGTGATTAGTGGTCATTATGTTATAAGAACTATTGTGTCTGGGTGAATAGTGGTCATTACGTTAGAACCATTGTGTCTGGGCGATTAGTGGTCATTACGTTATTAGAACTATTGTGTCCGGGTGATTAGTGGTCATTACATTAGAACCATCGTGTCTGGGCGATTAGTGGTCATTACGTTATTAGAACAACTGTGTCCGGGTGATTAGTGGTCATTACGTTATTAGAACCATTGTGTCCGGGTGATTAGTGATCATTACGTTATTAGAACTATTGTGCCAGGTGATTAGTGGTCATTGCGTTATTAGAACCATTGTGTCCGGGTGATTAGTGATCATTACGTTATTAGAACTATTGTGTCCGGGTGATTAGTGGCCATTACGTTATTAGAACCATTATGTCCGGGTGATTAGTGGTCATTACGTAATTAGAACTATTGTGTCCGGGTGATTAGTGGTCATTACGTAATTAAAACCGTTTTATCTGAACGATTAGTGATCATTACGTTATCAGAACTATTGTATCTTGGCGATTACTGGTCATTAGGTTATTAGAACCATTGTGCCTGGGTGATGTGGTCATTACGTTATTAGAACTATTATGTCCTAGTGATTAATGGTCATTACGTTAACAGTGAATAATAGAAAACGAAAGTAGTCTCCAATTTGAATGATTATTAACAAAAATGCATTGATGCACATGAATATATTATATATGGAAAATATTTTATCAAAACTTCAATATAATGAGTTATGTTTCTTGGAGACAGCAGTGCTTATTGATGTTTGCTTTTTAATTCTTGATTTGCCCTGACAAATATGTGTAAATAAGTCATAGATACCATCAGCGCCCCTTCTTTGATGTGTCGACTGTAGGTGGTAAAACAGAAGATACTTATATGTATCTATTTACACTTGAAACGCTAGTACCGAACCTTGCTGGGGATCAGGGTTTATTAATAATTTGTCTCAGAGACGTTTCGCTATTTTCCGAAATTCTATATACATGTGCGAAATGTATGATTTTTATTTATTATTATCATTGTTGTTTTGTTTTACAAATAATGGTGATTTAGGGTAGCTTCATCCTCATGTGACGTCATGGGTTTGTGTAAAATCTTTGTTTAATCAAATTTTGCTCATGATCGAAATATATCTTTTGGGGGAATTTTATTCACTGAACAAAATAATAAATGTGGTAATCCATTGATACTGAAAATTTTTATATTTTCATGAAATAATTCATTATTTGAAATTTTAAAAAAAATGTCGCCAAGGGCAATAACTCCTATGCTGGTAATTTCTCTACTGTATATATATATATATATATATATATATATATATATATATATATATGTCTATTATACAACGATTTCCCTAATATCAAGAATTAATCTATGCATAGTTATAAAGTAGTAGTTTCTTAAAACAAGTTTTTATGTATCTTAAAATTTATCTTTTTTTTTTTTTTATGAAATTGTGCGATTTTCTGATGTTGACATATATACTTATGTTTATGTACATTGTGTGTGTCTGACATCTTTAAAAAGTTAACAATATACACATTATCTTTGGTTATTGATTAAATCAAACTATATAAAGTAGAAATCAATACAGTTTTTTCCACTTTGAACCTTATATTTAAACAGTCTGTAATTGATTAACGTTACGACCGGTTTATGTAAAACAAAACTTAGCAAAATGGTAAAAATATCTCACTCATGGATGGCTCCATCCCCCCTCGAAATTGTGAATTCACACATGTCGACACAGCCAGTAGAAAAAGGGCAACAATTGGGAAATTCATTCTCTGCAGTATAAAAAAATCACATGTTGTTCTATCTTGAAATATCTCCTATAACTGAAGTAAAAATGTTAAACATGTTCACAATTAAATCTTAATCTTATATTTCTGAAAAAATTCATCAAGTTTAAAAAATCGATTGTTATGATAATAAATGTTTTGATCATTTTCCCTTTCATTAGCAATTAGCATTCCTACATGTAATTGATGGGGACATCCATAGCATGGTGGTTTTCAGTTCGTAATATCCTTATTATCTGATATTTGTCTCCTGTCTTTAGTAAGTAATTTTTATAGCTAAAACATCTCATTACGAGTATTATAATATAATTATTATTATTAAATCTAAGAAAATAAGATAAAGAATTCAAATTACGTACTACCTTTTCTTGAATGATTGGTACTGTTACTAATCCCCAGCATGAATGGAATGAGTAAGCGAATCAGTTCATCTTAAGTAATCTTGAGTAATCCAGACGGTTGTGAGTTGTTATTAACGAGTTCCTTCAAGGTATTTAAAGTGGACAGAAGTCCCTTTAAAGTGTACAGAAAGTGCCAAAATTATTGCGCACCGTTTTCACCTTTTGGCGACAACCAAGGGATAAGTCACGCTTTTTTGTTGATGATGACGATTTGCCTTTTTAAGTATTTCTTTTATCTTGTAATTGGTCATTGACACGTTTGTGATATACTGATGGGGGTCTCCAAGGCATCCTGTAGACGGTTCCTGGGGATAATGAAAGACGACGTTTGGACGCTGTATGAACTCTCGTTGTTTGAACTCTCGTTGTATGAACTCTCGAAGAACATTGACCATCACGAGCGTCATCTTCATTACAGTAATTATTTATATAAGGGGTTGCTCAAGGATGAATAGGCATATAGAAATTTTATATAGTCATCATTACCACAGTCATAATAACAACGGTGATTTATATATAATTCTGAACTTTTCTCGATTTAAGTAGACCTTCATGTTTATTTCGGCAATGGAGGGCAACCAATGGTGGTTATAGATCACGTGATCTCTTCATTTATTCAGGAGTGAACGCGGTAGCAATGGGTCACATGTAAAACCCATTAGTGTCGTTAATGTAAAAACGTGCATTCTATTTACAGGCAGATTTATTTCCAAAACAAGTTTTGCTCCTCGCAAACGACTCTTTTTATATTAAGGAAATTAACTACTGAGCTTTTTAGCACAACTGCGCAGGATGCTTCAACGAAGTATCTACTGGTTCAATACTGATTCCATTGGTGCAAACATATTACACATCGCTTATCAAACCCCATCTAGTTGAAAACTTCTGAGTCAATTCGAAATTTCAGAGGGTTTGACAGGAACTATATTTTGTGGCGGAATGATTAATTGATCAAAAAGTTAGATACGCATTATATTACAGCTTTTGTTTAATCCCATACATTGTATATCTTATATTTCTATACTCCTATACGTGTACGTCAGTTTTATAATTTATGAGACAGAGACTTGAAGCTAGTTCAAATGTTGTAATTTATTAATTTGGTAGATTTATTTTTACAAACAGAACACTTATTCTTCAAAATTCGAGTAAATTGATTCAAACGATTTTAAAATTTGTATAAAAATTCAGTATTTTCGAATTTGATCTCTAACTCCTACTTTTCAAGTTCCATTTTAAACCTTAAGACAAGACCTTGGCAATTATGTGAATTTTTAGAAATTTACAAGACTCCTAATTGTTTTTAAACTCTCAAATTTCATGATATTTTTTTCGTATACCAAGTGCAAAAAGGTAATTATTTATTTCCAGTACTAATATTATACTTTTTAAATATATCTGTATTGTTAGAAGACATGATTATATACCTATTTTATGTAATGATTGATCTGTGTTGCTTATGTTGTGCTGATACCAACATACAAATCAAGTTTAAATGAATAAATCTTGAGTCAATTTTAAGTGTACTAAGGTCATGCTTAGAATACTGTAGCTCAAAAACAAGCATTGCGACCCCAGTTTTATTTTTTTAATTTCCCGATTCTCCTTCAATGTAGAAATCAAAGATACACTTCTCAAAAATTGACATTGCTACAAATCTCAGGTGCAAAGCTGTTTAAGTAAAAATCTGCAAACTGTTTAAAGATATCGTGGTTTACGGATAGAACCAAAATGATAATGATAAATCAACAGTGACTGTTCCAAAACATACTAAGTTATTGAGGATTTTGGTTTTGCCATTAAAGTTGCGTTAATGAAAATGGATAAAAAACGTTTGATGATACAGTCGGCTTGGGGTAAAAAGCAGTGTGGGATGGAGTAGAGTAGAGTGGAGTGAGACTTGTATTTGAACAGTATGGGATGGAGTAGAGTGGAGTGAGATGTGTATTTAAGCAATGTGGGATGTAGTAGAGTGGAGTGGAGTGAGATTTGTATCTGAGGAGTGTGGGATGGAGTAGAGTGGAATGGAGTGAGATCTGTATTTGAGCAGTGTGGGATGGAATAGAATGTAATGAGTATTTGATCATCACGGTTTTGCATGAAAACATTTTTGCAATAAAGCAAAACGTAAAACCGCGAGAACATTCGTGGTACACCCATACATATAAATAACAGTGGCCCATAAATTAGTTTACAAAATGGTAGCCGATGTTGCCGTGTACTACAATAAAACTAGGATGAAGGGAGTTTTGACTGCGGATAACTCCGTTTACCTGATCAGGATATGGGGCTCACGGCGGGTGTGACCGGTCAACAGGGGATGCTTACTCCTCCCAGGCACCTGATCCCACCTCTGGTGTGTCCAGGGGTCCGTGTTTGCCCAACTATCTATTTTGTTTTGTTTGTAGGAGTTATGAGATTGATCACTGTTCGTTATCTTCACCTTGCATTCAACAGCTTCAGAGACAAAACTAAAACAAATATTTTTATCTAAAGAAAGCATTAAAAGATTTGTCCCTTCAGCATGCAGTTATGGTTTGCAATCAGAATCAAAACAATGAGAATGATGATTTACCAATGTTTAATTGAGAGTAGCATTCTTTTTTGTCTTCGTATTCTAATTTGGTACTTCACTCCATGAAATGTTCATATATATCTTGATATCCAATGATTTTTAAACAAACTGAGTGACAATACGTTTATGTGTATACATATGTTTAAAAATGAACATTTATCACTCGTCCTAGGCAGTAATTAGTTTCATAATTTCCACCTGATCAAGATAAAGGGCTCATGGCGAGTATGACCGGTCAACAGGGGATGTTTCCTCCTCCTAGGCACCTGATCCCACCTCTGGTATATCCAGGGGTCCGTGTTTACCCAACCCTCTATTGTATTGCTTATAGGAGTTACGAGATTGATTACTGTTCGTTATCTTCACCTTTCATCAGAAGACTCTTTGTAGTATGTCATTTTTTAAAACATCGGTGCATATTATTATGTTGCCAGCTTGTGACATGTTGCTTTTCCCAGTCTGATTGGTACGAGCCCCATTATCTTGGTATGACCTCAAACCTGGCTTTAATTTGGCTCCATCCCGAAGTTTGGCTTTCCCTCAAAAGTTGGCATTACTTCTTTTTTGTCAATTTTCAACCCAGCAAAACGTTTGATTTCTTATTATGTGTTTGTTTTTCAAATTTATAGAAGACAAATGATAGGTTTTAAATCTTATGTAAATACCCACATTCTTAGATGTGATCAGGTCTTCCAACAGTCTGTTGGAATTTACATGGACACGAATTGTGCTCCTTTGTTAGCTGACCTGTTTTTATATTCCTATGAAGCACAATTTATTAAAAAACTTCTACGTGAGAAGAAAAAATCTCTTGCTGTGCCCTTCAATTCGACATTTAGATATATGAAAGTCGAAAATAACGAACATTGATCAATCTCATAACTCCTATAAGCAATAAAAAATAAATAGCTGGGTAAACACCGACCCCTGGACACACCAGAGGTGGGATCAGGTGTCTAGGAGGAGTAAGCATCCCCTGTGGACCGGTCACACCCACCGTGAGCCCTATATCCTGATCAGGTAAACGGAGTTATCCGTAATCAAAATCAGTGTGCCAAGAACGGCCTAACAATCGGTATGAAACACGTCAGACAGCATTTGACCCACTGATCGGTTGCATTGACGAACTAGATCGTTATAACGACCATAGAATTTGCGAAATGCTGATTTGTTATCTTCATC
Organism: Ostrea edulis; assembly: GCF_947568905.1. Classification (NCBI taxonomy): domain Eukaryota; kingdom Metazoa; phylum Mollusca; class Bivalvia; order Ostreida; family Ostreidae; genus Ostrea; species Ostrea edulis. The sequence continues at coordinate 9,874,596 of NC_079173.1, read as the reverse complement.
TTTCATTATCCTTTCATTATCGAACCAGGTAACAGAGACTGGACCTGCATTCTAGTACCAAACCTTATGGTACCTACCGATTATGTACTGACTTCAGAAAAGGGAATTCTTTCACGAAAACAGACTCTTATCCGATTCCTAGAATTGACGACTGTATTGACAAAGTCGGAAATACCAAATTTGGCAGTAAATTTGACCTGTTGAAGGGTTACTAGCAAGTGCCATTAACTGTAAGAGCCAAAGAAATTTTCTGCATTTGTGACTTCCGATGGCCTCTTTCAATACAAAAGGATGCCGTTTGGTATGAAAAATGCACCAGCGACACATCAGAGAATGATTCATTCCCTTCTACATGACCTTCAAGAATATGAAGCCTATATTGATGATACTATCATCTACAGCGACACATGAGATGAACATCTCCAAGTCATGCGTGCATTCTTCAACATTCTGGCAAAAGCAAACTTAACAGTGAACCTAGGAAGTAGTGACTTTTGTCATGCTATTATGGAATATTTAGGTCATAAAGTAGGTCAGAGTTATGTTACACCTATCATGGCTAAAATGGATGCTATTGTAAAGTTCCCGATCCCTACCGATTCTAGTTGACAAAAAAGTTAATGAGATTTTTGGGCATGTTAGGCTCTTGTAGTAAATTTGTGTCCAAATTGTTCTTCAACAGTTGGTCCAGGTACCAACTTATTGCAAAAAAGAGCAAAATTTTTATGAACAAAGGACTGTTACGAATCATTTTGTAAAATCTAACCTGTTGTGATGTGTAGTCCAGTTTTTCAGCTCCTGATTTTTTCAGCTATTTAAGCTTACTGTAGATGTAGTGATGTAGGAATCGATGCTGCTTTGTTTCAAGAACACAGTGACAATGTAGATAGAGTTGTTTCTTATTTTTCAAAGAAACTTCCAAAATTTCAACCATTGAAAAAAGAGAGTCTTGCCTTGTTGTTAGCTTTGCAACATTTTGATGCTTATTCTATTGTTACTGTGGATCCAATTCCTGTTTTTACGGATCACAACCCTCTCACGCTTTTGCATAACATGTCAAAAAAGAATCAAAGACTCACAAGATGGGAGTTTATCAATATAAGAGTATGATATTGATATCAAACATATCAAAGGCAAAGACAATATGCTTTATCAAAAGTGTCATGAGTATGTTTTATTGTTTTGTTGTTGCCTTTATTGATGTAAATATGTATGTGTGTATGTTTTGATTGTCATTCAAAATTTTTAAGGGGGGTGTTGTGTACTACTTGCACTCAATTGACAACTCTGACCTAGATAGTTCTAGAGTTTGATGTTTGCTTCTTGTTGTGTACTACTAGCACTTAGTTGACACCTGTGAACTAGACTGTTCCAGAACTCGATGTTTGCTTCTTTAGTAAAAAATGACGTAATGGTTTCATCATTGTCTTTCAAGAGTGTTATAAGAGATTGATTCTAATTATAGATACACCGTGAATATTTGGGCATTTTTTGATTATTTTATATCTGGGAACTAGGATTTTGGGAATTAACTATTTTGTGTGTGTAGATTCAGTTCGGCACGGATTTTGTTATTTATTATTCAAATACCGTAAGTTAATATTTTGCTATTGTTACAATTTTCTTTCAATTACTGCATTGATTTAAGTAAATCTTATTGTTTGATTGCCTTTGTTAGTAAATTCTGCTGCCGTATTATCAATGGTAAATTCTGATCCCTAACATCTGTATTCATATTTTTATGCATTTTTTTTAAAAAAAACCCAAAAAACATTTCTTTTAAGTATTAAAATATAATATTGTTCACCCATTCATTAATTTAAACAGAACAGCCAACACACTCTTTGATCTTGAAACACTCCATATTTAGTAATGGTTCCATATTTGGAATGTAGTTGCCATCCATAGTAAGGAAAATAGCCCGCCAAAAATAAAACAAGTCATCACTGTTCTTTATCTTCACCTTTCATCAGATGATAATTCAAAGCATTATCCATTTTATTTGTTTTGATATACGGTAAACAAAAAACCAACAAAAGAAAAATTAGTCATTTAAAAAAAATAATTCAAACAAGTGGCTTACTTATGGGTGCATTTAGGTGCCATTTTGATGAACTTATAGGTAGAGACATAAATTCTTTACTGTATTTATTGAAATTAGGAATGAGGGTGATTCGTCTGTTTTGTTTCTTAATAATTTCAACATTTTCACAGGGCGTGTGTCTACACCCGTGGCGTACATGCGTTTATCTGTATTCATCTTGACATTTCTGAAACCTCTTGGTGATTCTGAAACCTCTTGGTGATTTGATTTTTGTGTTTCATGACTTGGGGTGACATATTCTCCGGTTTCGTCAATATGGAAACTTAAGGAATCTATAATTTCATATGATGATGAAATTCCTGTCCCCGAGAAATGAAGTGGATTGCAAGTTGGAAGTAAACGCATTGGCGAAGAACGATGGACTATACTAAGGCATCTTTAAGCAAGTTGAAAGTTTCTCCATATCGCTATTTTCTAAGAGTTCTTTAATCGATATCGTTTATTGTTTAACGTCCCACCCGAGAATTTTCACTCTATTTCACTCATATGGAGACATTATTATTGCCGAGGAAGGGCTGCAAAATGTAGGCCTTTGAACGGGGAGGGATCTTTATTGTGCCACATCTGCTGTGACACGGGGCCTCGGTGTTTTGCTATCTCATCCGAAGGAACACCCATTTAGCATGGGGGACTAAGAACATATTGGCGCCAAGATCCTCACCGGATCTAAGAGTTCTTTGTTTTAGGTTGATTTGAAGTACCATCTCTTTTACATTATTTTAGTAACCCATTCAAAAGCGATTAGATAGATGTCTTAAACTATTTGTCCTTAGCAATGTCAACATTTCTCTTAAGATATGCAAGTTTTCTCTTCGATTTTTGAATATATTAATTTTTATGATTAAACTCGCCATTTTTGCTAGGTCTAGATGCACAAAAGATATTTCTCTTTGGTTTTGTTGAGAAATGTTAAGTACAAAATTACAAAAATACAAGATATCAGTTGGTGGAAGAATTTCACATTCCAGATTCTAGTAAGTTAAAATATACGACATACTCTTCATTTTGGTCAGTCATAAATGTAATTACCGTTTGTGATCTTCAACCATTAAAAAAACGAAAATACTTCAACTTCGGAGCCGGATAGACAGTTGTGTTAAAACATACATTTAAAAGAGAAAATGAAATATCACCGTCTTCTAAAGTATGCTTGTAATATATGTTTTAAAATTATGATTCACATTGATATACACAGTATTAGCTGTTTATTAGATGTAACGAAAGGCATTATTCATATATTTTAGCCGTCTAAAAATTAAAGAATAACTCTGCATGCTGTAACCTATTTTCATAGATTAAATACCACGTGTGTTTAAGAAGAATATCCTGTATTATATTTGTGAAGCTCGATGCTTTCAGGGATCTGTATTTGCCCAACTCTGTATTTTGTATTTCTGATAGGAGTTATGAGATTGATCACTGTTCGTTATCTTCACCTTTCTATGCAGACTTCTAAATGATCGATGTCTATAATATGATTTATTATTTTTATACGCCTATCATCATTATGTTATGCGATGTCTGTGCGTCCGTCCACCCGTTTAAAAGTAGATCAAACAGTTTTCCGGGCTTTTTTCGTTATGGATACAGATGTTACCCTGAAATTTAATCACAAGATTCCTCTCAAAGGAATACAAGTTCAGTTTGCAATTCAGTTGGAGTGGTGTACCGTGACCCACATTAGGACCAAAAGAAGGTCGAACAGTTTTTTCCACATTTTCTTTTTCGTTATGGATACAGTAATTGCCCTGACATTTAGTCAATTCTCCCTCAAGAAGCGTAAGAGTGAGCTTGCATTTCAGCTTCATTGTTGCACCGTGACCTGATTTTAGGGCTAAAAGTAAATCAAATAGTTTACTGGACTTTTTCTCATGGATACAGACATTGTTATGAAATTTTGCCATTACTGTACAACGGGCATATGATGTACCGTCAACGGTACTCTTGTTATTTTGTGTACAGAATATTATAACTACAAAGTCGCCCTTTTTTCAAATTGATCAATGATTTGAACCACCATCATTCTTCTACATTGTTTTACCGGTCTCACTCTCATGAATTATTTATATTATTATGTATCAATTTAATATTTGAAAATAACTTTACTTCTCATGATGCATCACTTTCACCGTGAATGTTTACACAGTAAATATGTTTTCAGGGATAAGTATTTCTTCCGATTGGTAAAAATATAAAGACCTTTTATATTACTTTAACCTATGTTTTAAGTTTTGTTAAATGTTGAAGCATATAAACATGATCTCTCAATCTACAGGTTTAATATATTCAGGAAACAAGTTTTCTCTTTGAAAATTAATTTGCATCTGAGTGCGACTATTCATAGGAACGTTTAGAATTTTATATAGAGCGAATGCTGATGGATTATTTGTATTTCATAAAGTGTTGAACAATAGTGAAATATACGCCTGTTTGCAAAAGGAATATACTTTTAATTTCGTCTGTAATACGCACTTTTAATGATTGAGCTACATGTACATGATTTATGTTTTAATTGTGTTTACATAACGCAAAATAGCTTGCTTAACACGAGCATAATCTCCACCAAATTATGGTATAGCACAATGCCAAATTTTTATATAAAAGTCATTCCTTGAACAGCTCTTGTTGGCAAAAACTGCTTACATGATTCTTTAACTCAGAAATTTCTTTTTTAAATATTTTCTGACACGAACATTAACACCAGTTAAACCAGATTGGTGAAAGATGCCCACAATTCACTCTTCCTCTCTAAACTATGATTATACATATGTATTAACATACGGTCTGATCAAAAAGGCCTCTGTGATCACCCAAATACGACAAAAGAAAGTTGAAAATAAATATTACTTAAACATAATTTAATTCAAATGATTTCAAAATTGAATGTAATATAAATAATTGAAAAGTACAATGAACATGATTATTGTATAGTGTCCTCAAGTGTCACTGCTCACATTTTGGTTTGTTAAAAAATTCTCTGTGTTTCACATTTTCCTAATTGAATGCTCCCATTAAGAACGGCCACATCATTCCATCAGGCATGTCAACCACTTGATCCATCATATACCAGTTCATGGGGTTGCGGAAAAATCGACGGTTTTGTCTGCCTGTCCCCATCCCGCCAAACATTTGATTCCCAGGCGCAACGGGACTAGTAGCACCCATTCCTTTAGAATGTAAATTTACACAATTTACATGGTATGGTTTGTGTAATTCAAATACAATTAGTTTTGTACTGAAGGACAATAATATCGTCATAATTAATCGATGACAGTTAAGACTGAAAACAAAGGCTTCCCCTTTTATGATTTCAAAATTTCTTATATCGGAAATGTCAAAAGAGTCTCACGTTTTGTGTTGTGTTCATGTAAGGGATCTTGGTTTTATAATGTGCTCCAGTCGATGTACTGGTTTGTCTGATTTTTATTACGTTTGTTAAGTCAAATGTCTCCCTGTTTTCATAGCTTTCCCGCAAAAATACATTGGTGGTCAGATATACGTTAAGCAAATGATACATGTGGTAGATTGGTTTCGTTTGAAATGATAATAGCACTGTAAACATTCAAACCACAATGAAATTCTTTATATCATAAAATACCGGAAATAATCTTATCACATGGGATCTTTGCTGCTATCATTTGACAATTAATTAAAACATGGATTTATTGCCTTTATAATTAATTAATTAATTAATTAAAACATGGACTAATTGTCTTACCTTTTGGCGCTATGGCGTTTTGTGACATTCCTTTAAAGAAAAGAAAGAAATGCTTTATAAATAATTTACTTATGTCAAATATGAATTTATAGAGACAGTGATGTGAAAAACAAACGAGTAGTAAAAGATGCGATATGAAATAATTAAGGAAATTAAAACATGAAAAAGTAATTAAATTGTTCAACAACAAGATTGTCTAATTAGTCGTGATTATGAGACGTGCCGATGTTTTCCCAACAATTAATATTTTTGGCCTGTAAATAAATTGAGAAACATTCCGGGACGTCGATTTGCATTCGCATTCCTTTGAAATGTTTTGTAGGCAAAAGGACAAATTACATATCTGACAGACAGAAGCGGACAGTATAAGAAGAAACTTATACTGCATCGCTAGAAAGCTAGCTTTTTTTTTTTTTAGTAATGTGGTATAGTCTCTATCTTGATCATGCAAGTTAAGCAGCACTTGGCTGGGTGACCCCTTCACGTTACGATTTGATCAACGGTACAAAATGTGGTTTCACTATTATTTTCAGGACATTTTTCTTATTTCTATACGGAAATCTAATGGTCAACAATATTTCTATTGCCACACACACAAAAAAGGACTCGCTGTCCATGAATATTGGAGCAACGATATTGTGGTCTCTCTCTCTCTCTCTCTCTCTCTCTCTCTCTCTCTCTCAATAACAACACGCATTGAACAATTCAACATACTATTCTCTTACCTGGCTGGCTGGGCTGGTCAAATAATCGTTTCATTGCTGAGGAAAAAAATAAACAAATTGAAAATTCATATTAAGCATACATGTAGCTACATGTATTCTTGTATGACTAATCTCTCTCTCTCTCTCTCTCTCTCTCTCTCTCTCTCTCTCTTGAATATTTTCCCTTTATTTAGCTATGTGAAATTAAATGGAAATTTGGCTATCTGAATGTAAATGTAACACAGTCTGGCTAAAAAGAAAAACACTGATAGGTAAAATAGAAGATGGTGGTATTGGAGTAATAGATATACTTACTAAATTCCACGCATTGAAAGCTGCCTGGATACCGCGACTTATAAAAAATGACGGTCATAACTTTATACGTTCACACCTTGATAAACTATTAAGAGCTTATAATGTAAATCTAGAATATATATTGAAAATGAATTGTACTGATTTAAAGAACTTTGATATATTTACCAAACTTCCACAATTTTATAAAGAGGTGTTTATTTACTTTAATCAATGTAAAAAAATTCCTAATGTGCAAAATATGAACAATAACGAAATATTACAAGAACCAATTTGGAACAATAAGCATTTTTTGTTTAATGGCAAGACTATATATTTTAAAAATTGGATAAAAAATATTAAATATGTAAAAGATTTGTTCAATGATAGCGGTTTTAAGACCATTGATGAAATAAGCAAAGAAATTTGCAAAAAAGCAAATGTACTTTGTGAATATAAAATAGTCAAATCAGCTTTTAAATACATAAGAGAGAAAATTCATGGATACGAATCAAAATTTATAAACATAAAAGATAAAAGATATTTCAATTTTACTAATAAATATTGTACGGTTGAAAAACAAAAATGTAAATTTTTCTATGAAATACTTTTGAGTAAATTGTTTATATCACCTAAGCACCATAATTTATATCACAAAGAATATAATGTCAGTAAAGAAATGTGGAAACACATTTATCAACAAAAAATCAAGTTAGCTTTAGATAGAAATATTGCTGAATTTAATTATAAACTGATGCATAATTTGCTTTCCTGTAAAAAATACATGTTTAAATGGAAAAAAGAATCTTCTGACAAATGTTCTCTGTGTCTAGAAACAGAAGATATGAGACATCTTATATATGAGTGTAAAAATGTTTCATTGGTTTGGAATATGGTGTCTTTGGCGTGCAAAGTCAATATTCAATGGAAAAGTATTGTTATTGGTTTTTATTTTGAATGTAATCAAAGCACACGCCTGCTTAATAACTTTATTTCCTTCATTGCTTTGAAGATATACAAATATAAAATGTTTTGTAGACTAAGTAATCTTGAAGAAACTGAATATAGCATATCAAATCATGTCAAGAAGTGTACAGTTTTGTGGTGTAAAGTTATAAAGTATAGTAATTATGCATTGAAAACAAATGCTATTGAACATTTCATAAAACTGTTGTAATTTGTATCTATATTTTTTTCTGCAATGTATTGCATTGTACCTGTGCTATTGTACTACTGATGGTATTAATATGAGTAATAAACTATGAAATCATAAAAAAAAAAACAACAAAAACAAAAAACACAGTCTGGCTATGTGGGTATCTGAGTGTAAATAAAACGCTGTCTGGCTATGTGGGTATCTAAGTGTAAATGTAACACTGTCTGGCTATGTGGGTATCTGAGTGTAAATGTAACACTGTCTGGCTATGTGGGTATCTGAGTGTAAATGTAACACTGCCTCACTATGTGGGTATCTGAGTGTAAATATAACACTGCCTCACTATGTGGGTATCTGAGTGTAAATGTAACACTCTCTGGCTATGTGGGTATCTGAGTGTAAATGTAACACTTTCTGGCTATGTGGCTATCTGAGTGTAAATGTAACACTGTCTCACTATGTGGGTATCTGAGTGTAAATGTAACACTTTCTGGCTATGTGGCTATCTGAGTGTAAATGTAACACTGTCTCACTATGTCGGTATCTGAGTGTAAATGTAACACTTTCTGGCTATGTGGCTATCTGAGTGTAAATGTAACACTTTCTGGCTATGTGGCTATCTGAGTGTAAATGTAACACTGTCTGGCTATGTGGCTATCTGAGTGTAAATGTAACACTGTCTCGCTATGTGGCTATCTGAGTGTAAATGTAACACTGTCTGGCTATGTGGCTATCTGAGTTGTACATGCAAAACTGATCTATCACATCCAATGCACTCAAGATCAATGCAATGAATTGTAAAGAAAACCTCGATATCACATGCATAAACATTAATGGCAAATTTGAATCATTGCATACCCTGTACTGATTAATACAAATGAGCATTAATTTAATACATATGAATACTTGTTACATCCTTCGTTATAGAACATATTCTCTTTTTTTTTGTTGCTCAGACGTAAAGAAATGTAATTTAAGGCACGTGTATTTTACCCATAGCTCTAAAAAGTCCCTCTTGTGCTACCACCATTCCGACACAGCATAACGTCAGAAGAAGGATGCTATTCATCGTAGCGTATGTCCTGCTATTAGTATCGAAATCTGTAAAATGAGTGGGAGAGACATGTTTTATTTTGGTTCACTGACTACACACATGCACTGTGCACCGTCGTTAACACTCCATTGATAGTGGTCAAGGCGCTTGACTGGGAATTACTGTAAACATATTATATTTGGTTCTGTATTCTATTTGGCGCTTTTTGCAGAAGGCCGCTACTGTAAAATCAAACATATCGCACTTAAACAGCTGTTAAATAAATCTACGATAACTTGTTGAAAGGTCAATTTCCATCAATTATCGTACACGCTAAAAGCAATACTTTTACAGTTTTACAGTATACTTATCCATCCCTTCAATCGTCGCCTGACTCATGGATTCATATGTACTATACATTATCAAAATGCTGAGGACCCCCCCCCCCCTTCCCACGTCAAATTCTTAAGAAACAAAAAAAAAAAAAAAAAAAAAAAAAACCTAAAAAATAAAATAAAATAAATAAATCATATATAAAAAAAAATCGCGAACAAAAATTTCTACACATTGTGTATATCATATGACTGCTGGTATCAAATCATAGGTGCAGAGATTTGTTTCGTTTTTTTCTATTTTTGTTTTTTAAATATCTAATCATTTGAACGATGCAGAACTTTGGTATGCAAAGATCGATTATAATTCATCATTGTTATGGTCCTGAAAATCAGCGATATTCGGTAAAATGCACGTGTAGCCGTATTTGATGGAACCGCGATGTACATATACATGTATATGTTATTTGGCTACAAAATCCAGGTTTTTGGAAACCGATTTTTTTTCCAAAGTACATGTAATATATATTCATTGCTTTGACATTCAAACTTCGATACAATTGTGACGTCACAATTATATGGAGCGTCAGAGCAGCTTATAGGGGTGGGGGTACACTGGGGCGTGAACGAAAAATTGGGTTGCTTTTCTTAGGACAATAAATATTGAAACTTTTATTACTCTACTACTTGTGTAGATCTTTCTACACTTATTAATTCTCTGGATTATCAACAAGATGACAAATAATTTGTAAGACAACCCTCAAGACCACCAAAAATTGATCAAAAAAAAAAAACAAGCAAAAAAACAAAAAACCAACCAAAAACCGTGGTGTTACAGTATTTGAATTCGTATATATTGTCAAGATATTAAAGACAAAAGGATTGGACACAAGTTCTAAAAACTTAGAACGACCTCTCCTAATACATATGATTTTATGATATTACACTATATACATATACTTGTATTTGGTCCGTAAAGCAGTATACGTTTTCAAGAAAATATGAATATCGATTTTTAACCAATATTTGAAAGCTACACTGCCTTACAAAATATGCATTAATAACAACAATTAAAGTTGGTTCAGATTTTGAATTAAATTAATTTCAAATTTGTACAACGATTTGGAAAATGATACTGAAAATTTTCACCTGAGAAAAATTTGAATTCACATGAATTTTTTTCTTATTTCTATATGAAATAAGTTGTAACATAAAAGAATATTTCAAAACATATATTTAGTGTATATTGATATTCATATACTTTAAAGGAAAAATTAAACATTATTTGGTATGATAGACAGAAAACGTATAGGCAACCTCACCTTTCTGGAAAAGCTTCGTAATTAACTACACCTCTGATATTGAGATGAGCTTTTTATATAAAATCTTAGGTTAGCACGTTTTTTGTGTATCTCAGAGAGCATGCCAAAAGAGGCGGGGGAATTCTTTCCGCTAGGGAAGGTTACAGAGGGTTAAAGGGTTCTTAAGCATGACCAGATTAATGCGCGGCCGAGATCTTCTCCGATTATCACCTGGCAATGCATCAGTACCCGGAGGCAACGAAATGAAAGTTGAATCCACAAAATGTAATTTTTCATTATATATCTGAAGCTTTTATTTTAAGCCCCTACAGCCCAAGTGTGTACGTGTTAACTTATCATGTCCTATACAGATATTATGTTCATTCTGCCGAGGCGTAATTTGAACTATCATTGAAAACGACGTGGCTGAAACGTAACGTGATAATACAATATCATGAAAATCCACATATTTTGAATGACTCGGACATTGCATGGGTCAACATGATTTACTTACTTGTTTATTGTGAGGAAATATTTACCTGCGGTGACGTCAAAATCTCTGCACTGAAACTGCGAAGGTTCAGATTAGTAGATAACTAGAGCAAACAAAAAATATGTAAAAAAAAAAAAAAAAAAAAAAAAAATTAAAAAAAAAATTAAAAAAAATTTTTGAAACATGGGTGAAAATATAAATATCATCAACATTTGTCTATTCATTTAAAAAATCATCTCCTAGCTGAGTAGCTCAGTAGGTTAGCATGTCGACTGCTAAATTGTAGATCGCGGATTCGAGTCCGGCAGGGGTTTAAATTTTTTTTTTATAGATTGCTTTCTACTGAAACAGCATTTTTTGACTAAATAAAGTAAATTTGAAAGTTTTCAATTTCAAAATATTTGTTGTACACATCATCCACTTTTCATCCATATCACATTTCTCTGGTGTAGCATAACTCCTTAAGAGGGAACAGGGCAATTACTCTACGAAATGATTAACCTGACACGGGCAATTACTGTACAGATAATATATATGCTGAAGAAACGTCACCCCGTCGAGTGGTCACGCTACACGTATAATATGACCATTAACAGGTACTCGTCACCTAAGTACAGTGTAAAGCGGAACAGACCGAAATTCTGTTACTTACAATTTTGAATTGGGATGTCAGTTTATGCTTGACAAATCTTTTACGTTTTTCTGACTGTGATGTTATTGTAATCTTAGAACATAAGTTACCCGAATCATGTTCAAAATTCTTTGGTTGTATTAATAAGAATTATATAAGTACAGCAAAATTTGAAAAATTGGACAAAAATGATGAAATAGGCAAAGGAGGTGTAGCAATATCATACAAAAAAAAAAAAAAAAAAAAATCCTTAGCATTTTACATATCCTCAATTTACACTAACTCAAACAGAGTTGTTGGTATTTGTTTGAAAACTCCAAATCATGTTCCATTATATGTTTTTGGTGTGTATTTACCTTCTGAAAACAACGTTAATCAATATAAAGAAGTGTTGAATATACTTAACGGATTATTCACTAATTACTCAAATCATGGTCATTTGCTGGTGACATGAATGGAAGCATACTACAAAAAGATGTTGACAGGACCAATACTTATAAATCAGCTGAACTTACAAATTTTGTCATGAAAAACAACATGCATTGTGATGTTACTAGTAAAAAAACAAATCAATGTCAAGATGTTTATACATTTGTACCTTGTAAATTAATTTGTCGACAAAAACCACGCCAAACAAAGTTATATCCAGAAATACAATTTGCCGAAAGAGTAGGATATACACCTGCAAGTGTCGCTTCAGTTTTTGCTGAATACTTTTCAACAGTGAACTGAGTACGAGCCCGAAAAAAAAATGTATGGCAATCAATTTTACAGCAATACCATTTGAGAATACAATCGTATCAAAATACAAGAAACTCATAATTCTGTCAATCTTCCAGGTGGATATACTACAGCAAAGAAAGTGGTTGATTCTATAATACTATTATTTTTTTAAAAAGTCCATGGGCCCTATAAAATTAAATCAGAGCATTTGATTCATGGAAAAAACTGTATTATCAAAATATCTTTGTGCATTATTTAACAACATAATAAAACTGGGTAAGATTCCGTCTGGATGGAAACAAGGTTTTATAGTACCGATTTTCAAGGGTGGAAACAAACAAAGAACTTCTCCTGACAGCTACCGACCCATTTCATTATTGTCAACTATATTCAAAGTTTTTGAAAAAACCCATCTACACAAGGATTATGAATGTAACATTCAAAGAGAAATACCCGAGTCCTCAAAAATAAGGTTTTCATAAAGGTTTAAGCTCTATCACAGCTGCATTTGACCTTCAGGAAACAACCTTACATCACATTGAAAACGGATCACGTGTGTATGCCTGCTTTCTAGACAGCTGAAAAGCCTTTGATACAGTATGGAGAAATGGATTGCTTTGTAAAGTTAACGAAATAGGTATCAAGGGAAAGTTATGGACATTGATGGGCGACTGCCACATTGATACCAAAAGTGCTGTAATTGTAAATTACCAACAATCAGACTGGTTCCCGGTTGAACAAGGAATACGACAAGGCAGTGTCTTATCTGGGTTTCTATACACAGTTTATATTTATGACTTACTTGATGAACTTGGTCACACAAACAAAAACTTTGGAATTCATAGTATAGAGTCATCGACCCCAACTCTTGCACATGACATTGCCTGTTTATCATCAACTCCAGGCACTCTAGAATAAGTTGAATGTAGCATACAATTTTTCTTGTAGATGGAGATTCTCTTTCAATGCTAAAACAAATCAGGTATTATAGTATTCGGTAAATCTCACAATGCCGTCTCAAATCAATGGTTGATGGGCGACGAAATCATCTCGGCAAAAAGTGAATGCAATCACCTTGGGATCATTCAAAACTCTCATTTTAAATCTCTCTCCAGGAGGAGGACTGTGACAAAGGCAGATCTTATAACTCCATAAAACACTTATTTTTCAGAAAATTCCAATCCAGTTACTCTTGTAAATCTTTATAAAAAAGTAGTCATACCTTCTACTTTATATGGATGTGAAATTTGGAATTAACGTAAAAACCAGGATCTTCAGATGTTGCATCGACTTCAACAATTCATCGTTAAAGATATTCAAAGCTTAAATCTATCAACGCGGCCCGATATGTGTGAAAGCTTACTAGATTTAAGACCTATCATATCTGAAATTGATAAAAAGAAACTATTGTTTTTAGGAAAACTGTGCAATTTCTCTCACAATGTGCTGGCGAAACAAATATTTCTCTTCAGACTCTTTACATTTTTGTGTAACCCACGGGAAACCACGCATGGATTAATTAAAGATATACTTCGTTACTAGCTTGAAAATACGGATGTATATTTAATTGCTGTTATAAAATTTAGAAATTCATTTCAAAATTAAGGATTATCTCCCTCATGCATAGCTCTTATCCTTGGACGAATTTGGCTCCATTTTTTTTGGCACGCTGTTTTTGGCTACTAAAACTTCATAGTTATTTCGGATTTCAAACATTTCGATTGAGCATCACTGAAGAGACATTATTTGTCGAAATGCGCATCTGGTGCATCAAAATTGGTACCGTATAAGTTTTACATTCTACTCTTTCTTTATAAATACTACTTGACGCAATATTTTGTATCTTACTTGAAATCTGGTGTCGTCCCAAACAAATCTATCTGAAGAAAAAAACCCTGAAAAACATATCTTGACTCAGATTTTACACGATTTATACAGTTAGATGATGGAAAGGGGTTACCAAGAATTTGAAACATCATATGGTCGACACAAGAAACCAAAATTATCAAAACCTTAGTTAAACTCTTGACAATACATCCCATGAGAAACATATATACATGCCAACTTTGTAATTCTGAATGTAATGATATGTTTAAACACATTGCCTGCAGTTGTCCCAACTTTTCCTCAAACAGAAACCAATTTTGGGACGATATTACAAACCTTGATCTGTGTATCTATGCAGAATTCTGTGCTCTTGATGAAGAAGTTGTATATACATATATATGGTAGGTAAAGCCCCAATTTATCCACTGTCAGAACAGGAGTAAAAAAGTTACTACTTATATGTGGGAATTATTTTATTAAAGTATTTGCTATATGCAAAGGAAACATGAATATAAAAGTTAGTAATTCACTGCGTTCCTTGTCTATCACTTTTTCTTTCTCTCTTTTTTTTTAATTCATTTACATGTAATTATGTAATGTTTTTTCTCGTCTTCTTTGTTCCTACATTTTCATATTTGTACATATGTTATATGATTCACCATTAATGTGAGGTGTGTATTTCTAATATACTCACTGCAAAGAGGAATAAAATATTGAATGAATGGATGAATTACTCTATGCAAATGATTAACCTGACACGGGCAATTACTGTACAGATAAAATATATGCTGAGGAAACGTCACCCCGTCGAGTGGTCACGCTACACGTATAATATGACCATTAACAGGTGTTCGTCCCCTAAGTACAGTGTAAAGCGGAACAGGCGGACATTCGCACATAGTTTAAAGCCGTATTGAAAGATTATTTGACTTTGAGTAAATGTATCACTGGACTTGTGAAAAAAGGATTTATAAAGTTACAGTGGGTTACACGTGTATACCGACATTACTATTTTTTATATCCACAAATTTTCTGCAATAAGAGGAAAATAATTCTGGCTATTCGCAGCTTTGTTTTTGCTCAAATTTTCATATACTGCATATTTCATATCAATGAAGAAAAGGACTCAAATCATGAGACAATGTCATTTATTAAATCTAACAAATGACAGAAAACTAACTACAATTACATGACAATTAATTGGCTGGGCTTAAAAAACAAAATATAGCAATACTACAAATTGACTAGTTAAAGTGTAAAACATACAACCAAAAACATGTTGACTAGTCACATGACACAAATATGACTAATCGCATGACATGACAAAAGTAGCCCAGCCAATAGATATATGTTAAGAATACTACTAAATATCAAAAAGGTGGTGTACATTACTATTATTTTTTTTACTGTTTCCAATACATTTATTTTCCAATAATAATACCCCAATGGAAAAAATATTCAATAAATTCTGAAATAACACAGCCCGTTTGGACTCACCAGAACCATTGTTTGAAATACCAAGTTTAAAGAACAAGAATGGGGATTTTCCTACAACTTGGAGTGTTATGCATAGGAATGACTGTCGGCCACTTAACATTTAATTTCCATTGCCGTTTTACCGAAAATCCCCTGGTATGATTTACATATTTACCTGAGTAATCAATAATTGTGTAGTGACATGGGTTATCGCCCGTAACTTATTACGTCATCTGAGACAACTTTCCAGTGCAGCGACAGATCAAATTTACGGTATGTACATCGAAAGTTCCTGCAGTTATGGTACAATATGCTACTTTGGACCTCAATGTGAAATGAGGACAGGGGTTTTCCAAGAGACCCTAAATTTTGGAAAAATTTGGAAACTGAAAAGGGTACAGATTTGTGCAAAATGACTACACGAGGATCTCTGAGCGACACTAATTCCATCAAACCTGACTTCCCATTTCAGACATGATATAACGTGCTGATTAACAAAACACTTCCTACAATATTCAACTATTCTGATCCAAAGAAAAAGAAAATGATAGTCGTCTATGAACCATTTGATTCAGGGGGTGGATGGGTGTAAAACGTGCAACTCATTGTACATCAAAATATCTTTTTAGCTATTCTCAGTTACTGTCATGTCGCCAGGATATAGCATGGAAACCTGTACTTATATTTTAAACCTACATCCCTTAACTTCTTGTCGCACATTTTAGGGGTTACGCACTTTTAAAAACTGAAAACAAAGGACACCTGTACCCAGACTTTATACTACGAAACTATTAAACGTAAATTATCCACATCCTTGGAATAAATCCTAGTCCCCGCTTTACTTCTGGAAATAAAAGTTTTCTTTCATCCTATTTTTACACTTCATGAGGATCTGTCGATGTTACATGTATCATTGTATGAGATCCTGATTTAAATGAACTTACATAGTATTTGATTATATTAGAGTTTGCATGGTTGTAGTAAAGTTGTAAAATTCTGTATCTCTACAGTTTTATTAGAAATGATAAATTATATAATTGAAAACGGATTAACACGTGTTACCGTTAACACCTCCAGATATATGGGCTACAAAGACACATAAAATGTAAGATAATATATAACATCCGTGATTATCCCAGAACCCATCGTAAATTTTCAACCGGGACAAGATCTTACGATTGTCAGTTTAATTACTGAATGAACACGTCACCAGGATATAGCATAAAGTTGTATACTTACATCCTGAATCTGTATCAAAGCTGAACACTTTTTTAATATTCGTCACCTTCCTTTTATCTTTTGTCTGGGTTTAATTTAAGGTTCGTGTTAATGTCTTTGTTAATTGACATTTTGTCTACTGTTGAGTATACTTGAATATTTGAACGGAAGTTATTTTATTTTTATTTATTCTGCAGGAAACCCCCCCCCCCCATATAAAATACTTATAACAAGCTCTCGAAGGTAGAGAGAGAGAGAGAGAGAGAGAGAGAGAGAGAGAGAGAGAGAGTAATTACTTTTCGCAATAAAAAGTAATTTTTTTTAAAAATGTATACCTACAGCATGTGGTAATTTCCATCTTTATAACCCTTTTTAAAATATACTTTAAAATTAAAGTTGCGCTCCGCTCAATCTTCTGAGAGTCTAAAAGATTAGAATAAACACGAAGACGTTTAGTAAAAGTTTTAGCGCATTCATTTCAAATCTTCAGAAGTTTTACACTTATATATGTAAATGTAAAGCTTCTTAAGATATGAAATATATATATATGGGTCATGTGGGTTTTTTTTATGTATAGTACATGTATATGGTGCAAATACTGATACACCGCACCGTACTTTAATGAAAATATTCAATAGTTCATTGAAGAGATGAACTGTAGCAATACCATACCTTGTGCAGTGTGAAGAATTCAATTCAGTTTTAAATCAACAAAGTAATTGCTATAATTACAAATTCAATGATAATCTGAAAGTTAAAGGAAAAGTACTAGAAATTATGGAAGGAGATAGATATATAGATCCATTTAAATAGCTCTGTTAATGGCTTCGAAGGTACAATTAGAGGGAAAAAACCATTCAAACGAAGTAGGTTACACTTTGTGCATCATGTCTGAATCATTGCTACGTCTTAATGCATGTACAATTGAACCAAGTTACAACTCTGATCATTCTATGTAAAGGTTAGTTCGAAAACTGTCTTTTTGTGAGAGAAAGAACTGTTCGAGACCCGAAGAGCCTCGAATATACATCTCTCTCACAGAATGGACAGTTTGAGGACTTTATCCTGCTTACAACATTTTCTCTATTGTTAACTTAATAAGCTGTCCCAGGTGATGTTTATGTGTTTTCTATTGTTATGTAACACACTTGATTGTCTGAAAACTGAGTGACATTTCAAAACACAACTACAAAAGGGTAATGATCTCTCCCTCCCGTAGGCCTAGTTCGATCATCAACTACAGTGACAAAAGTTGAACCATAGTACAATCGAACTGCCTATGGTCAAAACCGAAAGAGGTGTTACAGCGCATGTCTGGTCTACCATGCTTACAGAATGGTTAAACTTTAGAAATCAGATATGCACACTGAAGGTCCGGAAGCAAGCTAGGCATGCGCAATTAAGTTTCGGAAGTCAACTAGATATCTACTATGGTTGATGATCGAACAGGCCTGAATTTCTGACTGCTTACCATGTGAACTTTCATGAGTGAAGGTGTCCTCATCGGATGGAGAATGTATATTTCTAACTCAATCAAAATATACATCCTGAGAAAAGCGTCAATAGAGATGGCATTTTGAGTGACATACTAAGATGTCGAAAAAGAAAGTAGCACACCACAGCCTTGATCTAAATCCGGATTCGTTCTCCGATGTTTCTAAGGATCGTGGAAGCTAGTCAATTGGTACCTTATAAGTTTTACATTATGACCCCTGGGTCGAGGCCTCTGCTGGTGGACTGTTAGTCCCCGAGGGTCTCTACAGCCCAGTAGCTTAGTACTTCGTTACTAGCTTGGAAATACGGATGTATATTTAATTGCTGTTATAAAATTTAGAAATTCATTTCAAAATTAAGGATTATCTCCCTCGTGCATAGCTCTTATCCTTGGATGAATTTGACTCCACTTTTTTGGCACGCTGTTTTTGGCTATATTTAGCTCTAAAACTTGATAGTTATTTCGGATTTCAAACATTTCGGTTGAGCATCACTGAAGAGACATTATTTGTCGAAATGCGCATCTGGTGCATCAAAATTGGTACCGTATAAGTTTTACATTCAGACGATGGCAAGTGTATGAAAAATATGAACAGTTGTGGTTCCTGTCCTAAAAAAGATTCCGTTTACAGTGCATCTAGTGAGGATATCTGTGTTGGATATATTTTCAAAAATTCATGGAATGGATCTACCATAGCCAGAATTCATGTACAAACTGTAGCAAAAAGATGAAACGTTTTGTTTGTTAAACAAAACTTCTTGATGTGCATGTTGTGAAATTATTATGATATGTGTCATTTCGAATTGGATTTATCTCATCTTCAAAATAAGATATTGTTGAAAACTTGCAAATGTTTTATATATATGCATAAATGTGCATTAAATTGAAAATTTGCTGTATCATTACTGTTGCTTTCCAGAAAATAATTGAGTTTTATCAGCTTCTCCATTGTCAACTTCCCATATTTTTGTAGCAATATAATTTCATTATCACCTGCATATGGTGTTTATACCTTTCAACTGATTCGATACGCAAGAGCTTGTTCTGCGTATGGTAAGTTTTTAAATCGAGGCAAGCTACTGACAAACAAGTTGATGGTACAGGGGTTTTAACCGTCTCATTTCGCAAATTATATGGTCATTATAACGATCTAGTTCGTCAATACAACCTATCATTAAGTCAAATGCTGTCTGACGTATTGGATATCGATTGTTAGACCGTTCTTGGCACACTGATTTTGACTACAGATAACTCAGTTTACCTGATTAAGATGTAGGGTTCACGGCGGATGTGACCGGTCGACAGGGGATGCTTACTCCTCCTAGGCACCTGATCCCACCTCTGGTGTGTCCAGGGGTCCGTGTTTGCCCAACTATCTATTTTGTATTGCTTATAGGAGTGATGAGATTGATCACTGTTCGTTATCTTCAACTTCCATTAAGTTAAGAATCCATAGTTTTGTCAACTTAAAACCATATCAGTTAAAACTGAAATAAACTGAAAGGTGCTTATGGTAGACAACATCCGTTACTTTCCATAGTCTGTAAGTATTGCCCCTAATGATGCGTAATTTACATCAAGTAATGTCTCAGTATAATTATGTCTCCCCTTCCCAGAAGGGAGACATGTTGTTTTAGTGTTGTTTTAGTGTGAATTCTTCTTCCGCTTCTCATACAAAGTTTGTCCGGGCAATAACTTTTTTTGTCTTTTGACATTAGCCTTTGATATTTGGTACACTGTCAGTGGGTATACTATGATAAGTCAAATAGTAGAATTTTGGTGGCTTTTTTGTTTTCCGGGTCATTACTTTTTTTGTCTTTTGACATAGGCCTTTGATATTTGGTTTGTTGTTAAGCTTATTTAAATTGATCATAAGTTCACAACAATGTTACTTGGTTGAAGCACATACAGATCTAGGTGATTGTTACGTACCGTGATTCTTAATTTTCCACCTTAAAGATGATCCCTTAAAATGTTTGAAACGTGTTATGAAAAATAGAAAGGGAGACATCAGTTTTAGTGTGCTAAAACAATTCTTCCTAGTTTAGTTTATATTGGTTCAGGATTATTACATGCATCCTACATGTACTTCTGGTGTATCCAGGGTTCCATGTTTGCACAACTCTCTATTCTATATTGCTTATAGGAGTTATGAAATTTAACTGTTCATTACCCTCACCTTTTCGTTTGTTTCCTAGATTAATTGGTAAAAGTACGTTATCAAATAGATTTAGCTTTATTAAACATGTAATGAAAAAACAAATAAATTATCACAATCTCATTATTCTAAATCTTAACTGGAAATTTGAAATATTTCTACATACATAATAAGTCATTGCAAAGGTTATCAAATGCACACATATCTAGACTATGCATATTTATGAATGTTCATAAAAAGAAAGGTGATGATAACGAACAGTGATCAATCTCATCACTCCTATAAGCAATACAAAATAGATAGTTGGGCAAACACGGACCCTTGAACACACCAGAGGTGGGATCAGGTGCCTAGGAGGAGTAAGCATCCCCTGTCGACCGATCACACCAGCTGTGAGTCCTATACCTTGATCAAGTAAATGGAGTTATCCGTAGTCAAAATCAGTGTGCCAAGAAGGGCAGGCATAAGTGTATGCATTTCAAGTTACATACATCATCTTCACCTTCCATCCGCCATATTTAGTAGTTTTCATTATCTATAGAACTATAAAAGTTTAGGGCTAAAATAGTCAATAATGTTTGGTTTTTTTTTTTTTTAGCAACGCTGTATGCCCTTTTCAAAATAAAACATTTTTACCTGAGAGCAATTTTCTTTCTTCAAAATGATTAATATGAAGGAGTCAAATAAATGATGTTCTTTGCAGAGGAATGCCTTATTTTAATTATAATATTTCATAAGACTTGACGTTTATACAGAAAGCACTGTTCTTTGTAGATAGATAGATGGATGGATGGATAGATAGAGATATATAGATAGATGGATGGGTGGATAGACAGATAGATAGATAGATGTTAGATAAGATAGATAGATAGATATTTCTGATGTAATTTCAACAAAACATCCTATATTATTATTTTTAAGATTTCATTTGAAAGTCAAAATACACTGTAGTCGTGAAAATAACATCCGATACTCTCGATTTAGTGCCAGTCAATAATGACATGCAATAATGATATACAGCATTAATAAAGGCGGTTAATGAAGGTTCGAACTTTTTTTGTTGTTGTTGTAAAACTGCGTCACTTCAAGAAACAACTCTATCCACATTGTAATCATGTTCATCGTGTTCTTGAGACAAAGGAGACCCGACCCCTACATCACTAGCACGACCTACTTTATGACCTAAATATTCTACAGTAGCATGACAAAAGTCGCTCTTTGCAAGGTTCACAGTTAAGTTGGAAGAAGACACGCATGTGATTCGGAGATGTTCGTCCCATGTGTCGCTGTAGGTTATGACATCATTAATGTAGGCTTCACATCCTTGGATGTTGTGAAGAAAAAAAATGAATCATCCTCTGAAAGGTCGCTGGAGCATTTTACTTCCCAAAAGGCATTACTTTGTATTGAAACAGACCATCTGGAGTCACAAATGCAGATATTTCTTTTGCCCGTACAGTTAATGGTAATTGCCAGTATCCTTTTAGCAGATCGAATTTACGATTTTGTAACTGCAATAATCGATTATTGTCTTCACTTTTCCTTAATCAGTACAAAATCGATCGCTATGTATCTTCAGGTTTCGGTACGAGAATGCAAGAGCTGCTCTGATCATCTTTGTTTGGCTCAATGTCATTACCTAGCATGCACTGCACTTCTGTTTTTAAGTACTGCAATTTCAATGGATTCAAACGGTAAGATGGGAAGAGCTTCGCCCGTTATAACATCATGGCAAGAATCATTGGTCTGTTTAGATCATCCATGGAGACCTAAGGGAAGTTAGCCATGAAATGTGGAACTTGGTCATTCTGGTGAACACTTAAATGCGCTAGCTTAGCATCAAGATTGGCAACAATTTTGGAGTTCTTTAAACGGAGAATTTGATTGAATTCTTTTTTCCCAATTCCCAATAATAATGTAATTTTCAGTACAATCTTGAAATGTCTTAAAGTTGGTTAAAGTGAAAGGTGAAGATAACGAGCAATGACAAATCTCATAACTGCTATAAAGAATACAAAATTACGAGTAGAGCAAACTAGGAAGCCCCCCCCCCCCCCCCTGGATATACTAGAGGTGCATTGGATATTTGATATTTTCAATGAAATATCTGAGTACGAGGCAGATATGGAGAACTCATGGTACAAATACTCTGAAATAAAATATGCTGGAGTTCCTCATTGACAATATCTTCAAAAATCTGTTGAAATTCCTATGGGCACGAATTGTGCTCCTTTGTTAGCTGACTTGTCCATATATTCTTATTAAGCAGCGAATATTCAAAAGCTTCTACATAAGAAGAAAACGATATATTGCTGTAGGCTTCAACTTGACATTTTAAATTGGAACTAAACGATGGAAAAGCTGAAATCATCCCGTTTATCATAAAGTTGAGTAGTTAGTTTGCCGTTAATATCTATTTTCAATTAAAAAAAAGTAACTAAGAAGCAAATGTGCATTACTCTGTGGTTTCTTTTATTTAGAGTTTACAGGGATATATCGAATCGACATATGAATGAAAATGATTATTGTTAAAAGATAAAGACGTCGATATATCTAAATGGTTTCAGATTGAATATTATGCAAATCGTGGCCTGGGGGTGTCTACGATAGGGCCTTATAAAGCATCAACATTTTACTTGAGGATATCATTTCACACAAAAAAATCTTTATTGTCAAAAGAAGCAGGGCAAGGATTAGTTTTTCCCCCTCTATTTTCCTCTAAGGAACAACAAGGCGGTCTTGATAAATCATATCAACTAACAACTCAATTTTATGATTTCAGCTTCTCCATCGTCAACTTCCCATATTTATGTAGTACTATTCCATTATCAGATGCATATGGTGTTTACAGAATTTGCAGTTCTCATAGCACACCAGCTGATTAATGAAGGACTAGTACTGTTCCAGTAAACTATCATTGAAAAAACACCGTTTCGTTAATTAAATACATACATCCTATAATGTACACATTATATAAAAAATATGTTGCCTTTGATCTTAACATTTGACCCTTTCACCTGAAAATTAATGAACGTCCTCTACTGGACATAGCCAACCTAATTTTCAGTGACTAAAGAGTAATTAAGGAATCATTGGAAAGCGATATTATTACCGGGAAATCAATGGAGGACCTAACCTTCTGGTAATCTAACAGCAAATGAAGATCTTACATATAAGCATGGTAGAAAGTACGACAAAATTTGATATTTTAACTCAAATATTAATAGCTCTGATTCGTTCGTGATCTCGACGAGGCCCGGAACCGGAGGTTAAAGCTTAGTGAATACGTACTCTGCATTCAAACTCATATCCAGTACTCATAACTATACCCAATATTTCTCTTTAATTCCTGTATGACTTTAGAGTACGAGAATAGCTTTGGAGCACGGGTTGTCAGTTTGGGTACAGAGTTTTAAAACATTTTATAACCTCCAGGCTGAGCTCTATTGACATTTTTATAATTGATTTTCAAGTTATCAATTGCACAACAATGGGGATATGCTTGAAAGCACGTGACCTTTGTAAATAAAACGGGTTGTCAATAGGTTAAAGAATTCTGAAGTTATCTAACATAGAATGCTAGAGGGGAAAAGCAATATATTCTTCCTCCAATAGTGCATCTATCCTTTTATTTTGTGTAAATCTACCACTGAGTCAATTAACAGTGAATACCATATTGGTCGGTTTTACGATGTACAGTAAAATGATATATAAAGTAGTTACAGTGAATTATTCCAAACTTTTGCAAAATGCAAATTTCGTAATTCTAAGTTCATAAGGATAAATAGAGGTTAACATTTTTTTCTATCTAGTATTCTGACCCCCAGTGTTCATTGTGTGACAACCTTGGGTCATTATTGATGGACGTAGTTCTTCACAGCTGACCACTAACTTCTACATGGGTTTATGAATTTTGACAATTAACCTCGAATACAATACGTCACGCGTCAAGACAAGACTCATTTATTAAATAGCTGCTACTAGACAGAGATAAATCGATGACGTAAACTAACGGACATTATCTATGTTGGCATATCGATTATACATGTGAATATTTGATATGTTTTTCTTAAAGCAATAGTTTCACCCTTAGGAATTCATCATATTTTATTTTCAGGCAGAGATGTATCGTGCAACAATATCGCACTTATATACATTGTAATCCGTTCGTGTCAAAATGAATTTAAAATTTCAGGGATACATGTATGTAATCAATTTTGCTGACAAAAGAGAAAAATTATCGAAATTTTATATGAAAATGAAGTTTATAAATCGCCTTCAGCTTGTGACTACATTTCTAGTTTTCACATTAATATGCATTTAGATTCCCTTGCAAACTATTCAGTATTGACATACACTAATAGTCAATGGAGCTGTGATCAGAAGGTGCATTTATTGCACATACCACAGTAAGTCAACTGACATGGGCAAATGGATATAAAGCTACAAAGAAGATGTCAGATTATAATGTTTCACCCCACATGACTCCGCCATTTTGTTAATTCATGTCATGACCTTGTCAACATTTCGTCTCGTAATGATATATCAAAATATAAGAATAAAAAAAAAACAACAACTAAAGACTGATGTGGTAAAGTTCAAATAAAATTCCTGTAATTCATCCGCAACTGGTTCACCGACCTAAATACCTGACCGTATGAATGAAAAATTAATGTTTTATTTTATATCAAATGACAGAAAGTTATTTGTCATTTCTGGTTTTCTTCACAATTTTAATATACTCTAGATAAACACCCGTGCATGCGCGGGAAAGGACACTATGTAAAACTTATACGGTACCAATTTTGATGCACCAGATGCGCATTTCGACAAATAATGTCTCTTCAGTGATGCTCAACCGAAATGTTTGAAATCCGAAAATAAATAATATTGCATCGGACTGGCTTAGATCCACCAAAGCGTGTCCATCACTTCACTCTATCTACATGTACTTTGTTATTACTGCAATTTGTATATCGAAAACAAAGGTAGATTCTTAATGAATTTCATGAGAATTATCAATCAAGTAAAATATAATTATAGCCTGCGGATTTCACCTCATACACATGCATGAAACAATATTAAATGCGCAAACAGTAACCCAATCTCTCCCCAGAGTTGTCGTTCCTTGCTAGTGAGATCAAGGAACAACAACTCTGGGTAGAGATTGACAGTAACCCCGGGACACTCCTTTAGGAGTGCCTAGATTTCCATCCTACAAATGGAAAAACAAATTCACGGATTGAACATTTCATTTTTTCAAGACTTATCAAAACTCATTTCTTTAGTATGATCAAATTCGGTAAACATAACCACTATCTAATAATTAACTTCATATCGTATTTCTAACCAAAATAGGTTTTTAATTAATTTCACGATAATTACTCATCAAGTAAAATTGAGTTACAGCATACGGACTTCTCCACATATATTAAACGACACTAAAGGCGTAAGCAGTAAATTTTGAGCAAGCGTCTCGGAGTTTACTGGCAAAATTTATCCATCTCTCTCTTTATATACAGATAGTTGATCCGACGCAATACAGATGTTGATTTTATATAATTGAATATAAATACTCTTGTCTCTATTGCATAAGATTTACATTTCTAACGTTTTTGCTTTTGATATCTATACAAATTGTAATGTAACAAGTTGATGGTGCAGGGGTTCCAACAGTCTCGATTGAAGTCAGCATTTCACAAATTCTATGATCGTTATAACGATCTAGTTCATCAATACAACCTCGCATTAGGTAAAATGCTGTCTGACGTGTTTCATACCTATTATTAAGCCGTTCTTGGCACACTGATTTTGACTGCGGATAGCCCCGTTTACCTGATCAGGATATTGGGCTCACGGCGAGTGTGACCGGTCAACAGGGGGTGCTTACTCCTCCTATGCACCTGATCCCACCTCTGGCGTGTCCAGGGGTCCGTGTTTGCCCAACTATCTATTTTGTATTGCTTATAGGAGTTATGAGATTGATCACTTTTCGTTATCTTCACCTTGCATTCATTTCCTCATAAAACTGTGATCACCTATTGTGGCCCCATCCTACCCGCGGGGAACCTGGTTTTGACAAACTTTAATCTGCACAATATCAGGAAGCTTTCATGTAAATGTAAACTTTTCTGGCTCGGTGGTTCTTTAGAAGATTTTTTAAAACATTTTCCCTATATATTACATGCTAGCTTGAAAATACGGATGTATATTTAATTGCTGTTATAAAATTTAGAAATTCATTTCAAAATTAAGGATTATCTTCCTCATGCATAGCTCTTATCCTTGGACGAATTTGGCTCCACTTGTTTGGCACGCTGTTTTTGGCTATATTTAGATCTAAAACTTGATAGTTATTTCGGATTTCAAACATTTCGGTTGAGCATCACTGAAGAGACATTATTTGTCGAAATGCGCATCTGGTGCATCAAAACTGGTACCGTATAAGTTTTACATTATGACCCCTGGGTCGAGGCCTCTGCTGGTGGATTGTTAGTCCCCGAGGGTCTCTACAGCCCAGTAGCTTAGTACTTCGTTACTAGCTTGAAAATACGGATGTATATTTAATTGCTGTTATAAAATTTAGAAATTCATTTCAAGATTAAGGATTATCTCCCTCATGCATAGCTCTTATCCTTGGACGAATTTGGCTCCACTTGTTTGGCACGCTGTTTTTGGCTATATTTAGATCTAAAACTTCATAGTTATTTCGGATTTCAAACATTTCGGTTGAGCATCACTGAAGAGACATTATTTGTCGAAATGCGCATCTGGTGCATCAAAATTGGTACCGTATAAGTTTTACATTATGACCCCTGGGTCGAGGCCTCTGCTGGTGGACTGTTAGTCCCCGAGGGTCTCTACAGCCCAGTAGCTAAGTACTTCGTTACTAGCTTGAAAATACAGATGTATATTTAATTGCTGTTATAAAATTTAGAAATTCATTTCAAAATTAAGGATTATCTCCCTCATGCATAGCTCTTATCCTTGGACGAATTTGGCTCCACTTGTTTGGCACGCTGTTTTTGGCTATATTTAGATCTAAAACTTGATAGTTATTTCGGATTTCAAACATTTCGGTTGAGCATCACTGAAGAGACATTATTTGTCGAAATGCGCATCTGGTGCATCAAAATTGGTACCGTATAAGTTTTACATGTAGTATGTAAAATTTTGATCCCTTATTGCGGCCCCACCCTACCTCCGGAGGCCATGAATCTGCACTATGTCAGGATGCTTTCATGTAAATACAAACTTTTCTGGTCCAGTTGTTCTTGAGAAGAGTTTTTATATAACCCCACCCTATTTTTGTGATTATCTCCCCTTTGACGGGAATATGGTCCTTCATTAGAACAAACTTGAATATCCTTTACCCAAGGATGATTTGTACCAAGTGTGGTTGAAATTGGCCCAGTGGTTCTGGAGAAGAAGTCGAAAGTATGAAAAACAAGAGGTACTGTGAGCAATGCTCACTAAGAATATCCCCCCCCCCCCCCGCTTACCCCAATCTCCCAAAGGGTGTCGGTAATAGGTATAAACTACCTCTTTTCTGAGTGTAAAAAATAAATGGCATGACAAACCGAACCATATTGCTACTTCGATGTCCAGTGCACGTGACCTTTGACCTTTTGACCCCAAAATCGATAGGGAATATCTTCATTCCATGGTTAGTCCACATGTATGATATGGTGACTGTAGGTGGAAAGGATAACGCTTTAGAGCCCGGAAACCATATTGCTACTTCGATGTTCAGTGTGCTTGACCTTTGACCTTTTGACCCAAAAATTGATAGGGAACATCTTCATCCCATGGGTAGTCCATATGTATGATATGGTGACTGTAGGTGGAAAGGATAACACTTTAGAGCCCAGAAACCATATTGTTACTTCGATGTCCAGTGCGCTTGACCTTTGACCTTTTGACCTCAAAATCGATAGGGAACATCTTCATCCCATGGGTAGTCCATATGTATTATATGGTGACTGTAGGTGGAAAGGATAATGCTTTAGAGCCCGGAAACCATTGCATCTACAGACGGACGGACGGACAGACAGACAGACGGACAACCCGATTCCAGTATACCCCCCACAACTTGTTGCGGGGGTTATAATTAACAGACAGACGAACAAACGACGGACAACGGTGGATAAGAAAAGCTCACTTGATCTTTCAGCTCATGTGAGCTAAAAATTGTTCATACTTCAATATACTTTCGCGTATTGAATCAGTTGAAAGATATTTTTATTGATTTATTAAACACAATATGTAGGTGATAATTGAATATTAAAAGAACCAATGTGAACAAAGTTCCATCTTAACATAAAGTGGAACCTTGCATAGAACATTAATTGTTTTTCGTAGTTTTATTACTTCACAGAGGTTTGGATATAATCATGCAATATTTAGACAAAAGTACTAATAAACATACACGGAAATACTTGATTTTGCAAGAGATGACCAAGGGGCCAGGAAGCCGCTTATAGGCCCCCAGTGTGTGCAGGCCAAAGATTTCGTAACAATTTAGTGAATGATTCTCATCAGGTAATTCTCAGTTATCAATACCCCCTTTTTAGTGGTATCATAATACTTTTTCTCATTTTCAGTTTTAACTTACATACACGTACTTAGCATATTTCATTATTCAAGTAGACAATGTAGTTCAACACATAAGACTCGCACGGACAGTACAATTTTTACGTTTCAGTATATGAAACACATGTAAAACATGGGGCGGCAAGGGAGGAGGTCTTTTTAGTTCCCCCTTAATTCCGCCAAATTTAGTAACATTTGCATTCTTAATGTCTGAACACACTATTTGAAATAGTTCAGTCGCCTTACTGACAAAACACTGGCTGCAGGTACCCATCATCATCATCATAAGTAAAGAAACATTCTGTAGAAGAGTTTGAAGTCCTTTGAATCGCATCCCGATAACTGGGAGGAGGTGTCAAAATCTGTGTTTCGTCACTTCCGCTAGGATATGGCGTCAACACGAATGTTTCACTGTCTGTCTCTTCAGATGAGTCTCTCGCATTTGGTACTTGTAGTAAGTTGGCGGTACTCAGTTTTCGTATTTCAATTTTCAGTTTCAATTCGTGGCGAGCTCTTCGATGAAAGAAACCACACTACAAGAATCAAAACAATGTCTGAAAAATCAATTTTACACATACATGTAAATTACGAAAATAATCGAACGATATATCCAACAGATACCATAGAGGACTATATACAATATGAGCCCTGTATGCTGACCAAAATCGATTTCGCATGAATCCTAATTCAACTAAATTCTTCTTATTTTGATGAAAGCTACGTAGTTCAGGAATTACGACGTCAAAAACATGACGTTTTGACGCTATTGTCTCAGTATTTTAACATAAACTAAGGTTTTCTGAGTGCATGCTTGGAGAAACTTCATTTTGTACTGTACATGTACATGTATGGTTGTAAAATTTCATATGTTCATAGATGTACAGGTACTCTACATGTTTTGAAAGAAACCCGATTTCAAAAACACAACATTTTAAGGGGAGACGTTACACTAAGTTTGTTTTAATGGTTTGTTAGAACACCCCATACGAAATATGATTTCATAATGAAAAGAGTGGTACAAGTTCTCAATCATTATATATGATAGTTTTGTTTTTCAGAAATGATAAAAATGCTGGTTTGTTTGTATATAAGAGAGTTTAGAGTCCAAATTCCACAGTGGTTTGAAGAATGATATAAATATCTAATAAAATGTCAGGAAGACTCAATTAAATTTAAAGCTAAATCGAAGGTCTTCAGAGAGCCGTTGAATACAGGTTTTGGTGTAATAAACCACCTTAACTTTGAAACTAATTTTTGAGCCAATTTGAGAAATTATGTCACTTTTGATGCTACATACCCCAAATAAATGTTAATATCGGAGGCAACTTATGTAAAATTGTATCACAGAATGAATAAAGATGTAGTCTTCGATTAAAATTTTGGAAAAGTACGGGTTTTTTCTTCAAAGTATGTTAAGTTTTCTTTATAAATTCCCTTCAAACGAAAGAATGGCTTCGATGTTTGCAAATGATTTACCGGTCAGTATTAGAATTCCACTTACTATGGTAATATTCTATCGAACATTGTATCACCTTAAGCTTAATATCATCATTGCTGACTAAATGGTAATAGAAACACAGAAAAGAAGCAGAGGCTGAACAAACAACAACGATGATTCACCTTCCAGAAAATACAAGTTATAAGCACAAGAATGGCAACTCCTACAAACACAGCGAGAGTGATAAACCAATAATGGACACGCCCATCCAGTCCATGCTGGGAAACGTCTTTAATCAGAATTGTTACACTTCTCTGCGGATAAAAAAGTAAAAATTTTATTTATTAGTATAAAACAGTGTCAATGAATAGTTTAGGATAATCTCTTTAAGATTAGATAGAATCAGTCCAGTTGCAAGGTGCATGTTGTAAATATTAACTTACACACAAAGGGTTTTCTCCAAGCACGACATATCTGCTTTTATAACACATTTCTGAGGAATATTGCTGTTCCATTATTTCCTGGAAAGAAATGACTTGATTAGATAAATGCCTACATTAAACAAGCAGCATATGACATTCTATGGATTTCTTTCTAAATAGACAGGAACATACAAAATAAATTATTAGTTTGGATATACACCATGTATTGCAATATACCACGTCATGAATACGTGCCATGCACTCGGAACCTCAGAAAATAAATCTGTGTGGGTCTTAAGGCGGTCATTTTGTTAAGCCT
This sequence comes from Ostrea edulis, assembly GCF_947568905.1. Classification (NCBI taxonomy): domain Eukaryota; kingdom Metazoa; phylum Mollusca; class Bivalvia; order Ostreida; family Ostreidae; genus Ostrea; species Ostrea edulis. Next base: position 9,843,165 of record NC_079173.1, on the reverse strand, counting down.
TTCTTTTCTACCGGTTGCGGTAGGTCAGTGGTAGAGCGTTGGCTTCGTAACTGGGAGGTCGTGAGTTTGAGCCATGGCCGCGTCAAACCTAAGACGTTAACATAGGTGGGGCTTTTATCCATTGGATATTTTTCATTTTCAGTATGATTTTTTAAAAATGTTTTTAGCTCACCTGAGCCAAAGGCTAAAGTGAGCTTTTCTGATCAAAATTTGTCCGTTGTTTGTCGTCGTCGTAAACTTTTCACATTTTCGACTTCTTCTCAAGAACCGCTGAGCCAATTTCAACACAAATTGCCACAAAGCATCCTTGGATGAAGGGCTTTCACGTTTGTTGAAATGAAGGGTCGTGTCTCTTTCAAAGGGGAGATAATCACAAAAATGCAAAAATTGGGTGGGGTCATTTAAAAATCTTCTTATCAAGAACCATTGGGTCAGAAAAACTGAAATTTACAAGACAGCTTCCTGACATAATGCAGATTCAAGTTAGTTCAAATCATGGCCCCCTGGGGTTGGATGGGGCCATAATAGGGGATCAAAGTTTTACATACAAATATATAGGAAACATCTTTAAAAATCTTCTTCTCAAGGACCACTGAGCCAGAAAAGCTAAGATTTACATGACAGCTTTCTGACATAATGCAGATTCAAGTTTGTTAAACTCATGGTCCCCGAAGGTTGGATGGGGCCACGATAGGGGATCAAAGTTTTGCATACAAATATGTAGGATAAATCTTTAAAAATCTTCTCAAGAACCACTGGCCCAGAAAAGCTGAAATTTACAGGAAAGCTTCCTGTCATAATGCAAATTCAAGTTTGTTAAAATCATGGTCCCCGGGGGTTGGATGGGGCCACAATAGGGGATCAAAGTTTTGCATACAAATTTATAGGATCAATCTTTAAAAATCTTCTTCTCAAGAACCACTGAGCCAGAAAAGCTGAAATTTACAGGAAAGCTTCCTGACATACTGCAGATTAAAGTTTGTTCAAATCATGGCCCCAGGGGCTTGGATGGGGCCACAATAGGGGATCAAATTTTACATACAAATATATAAAGAAAATCTTTAAAAATCTTCTTAAGAACCACTGAGTCAGAAAAGCTGAGATTTACATGAAAGCTTCCTGACATAGTGCGAACTCAAGCTTGTTCAAACCATGGCTCCTGGGGGGTATGATGGGGCCACAATAAGGGATCAAAGTTCTACATACAAACATATAGTAGAAATCTTCTCAAGAACCACTGAGCCAGAAAAGCTGAGATTTACATGAAAGCTTCCTGACATAATGCAGATTCAAGTTTGTTAAAATCATGGCTCCTAGGGGTAGGATGGGGTCACAAGGGGGATCAAAGTTTTGCATACAAATATATATGGAAAATCTTTAAATATGAGCCAAGGTGACTCAGGTGAGCGATGTGGCCCTTGGGCCTCTTGTTTTATTGTTAAGTTAATGATTTTAAAATACATATGCATATGTATTTTAAAATCATACATATGAAGTATATGAAACGGTGGATTCTTTGGATGACTTCCCACTCTCTCTGTAATTTATGCTTCCCTTGTTCATGGCAAACCTTTTATTTTGCAAAATGCTGACCTTCTCATAACATTATTGCATACAATATTAACCGTTTTCCGTTCCGTTCCGTCTTCCGTTCAGCGTTTTGGCAACACTCATCTAAATACGCCATTCCTACATGGAAATTTTATATAAATTTTCAGGATAATCACCACCATTGCTGTAGATATCTTTGAAGATTTTTATTACATGTATCATATTGTGTGATTCCCATTACACTACGTATATATGTATCATCTTCGCTTTTATAAGATTAAATCCATTGATAGAGACTATATCAGACACACATAGGGTGAGGTGGTTTGAGGGTCCTACCCCCCCCCTCTCCCCACCTGAGCTGGGTAGGAAACAAATCACATTTACCAATTTTAAATTACTAAATGTTAGTTCCTAGGTTCGAATAGATAGACCCCTGAACAAAATCAATACGATGGAACCCACGTGACAGGGGAAAATTTCTGGATCCATGCATCAACATGTATACGTAGCTGCGCTTGCTTTAAAGCAATACAAGTTGTAATTGACGGTAAGGAAATTGAAAAAAAAATGAAACAACAAATATTTGACTGATTTGTGATTGAATATACGTAACTTCATAGAATCAGAGTGAATCTGAAGCAATAAACCCGTCAAATCAGCAGAAAATGTCGATTCATGAATCAATGTCATCCTGTCAGTAATTCCTGCTCGTACTCTCCGATGTACATTGACCTCGGAAGTCACCAGTTCGGAAAAAGCACTGAGCACGTGTCAGATTTGTAAACAATTTAACATGCTAGTTCTATAGAAAATTCACTATCAAAATTTCATTTTAGTGGCACATTTGCGTAATCGTTACTTTTTTTTTTTTTTTTTTTTAACATTTGAAGTACTTATCATTCATGAAACGATGGAATATTTTAAAACAAACGACATATAGTTACCCACGTCAGTTTCCATCTCTGTATATGACCTTGGCCTCAGCAACCCGATTACGTTCGGCAGTCATCGTTCCCATGTCCTTGTATACGACGCGATGGCGGTTTATTAAAAACGCTCATTGTACATATAGGTATGCTCTCAAACTATATTCTCTTGTTTATTTTGCTGAATTTTTCTTCAGATCTTGAGGATTATATTAGTTATATCGATACGTGTTATTTAGTTCATAATTGGATAGTTTAAAAAGATACTGTCAGTAACAACTGCATTGCTTTAACGGCAGCATTGATCAAATTATCAATTGAAATTTTTCAAAACGGAAATACTGTTTCAAATTCCAGGGCTATCAATGTCGCCTGTAGTGTAAAGTCCTTTTCAATATCATGCATGTGACCACACCTACATGTAGTTGTTGTTGAGTGCCAGGTTAGAATTGATTTGATAAAACACTTCTGTTTGACACCGTGTAAAGGAAAGCGACACTGAGACTACACTAGAAGTGTGACGTGCGGCAAGTACATGTACGTATTGTATCATTTACTTACTGCGATGGATGACCATTTCATCGAATTAACAGAGAGGTAAAATGAAGCCGATAAAAGAAGGAAGGTAGATGATGGCTTAATTTCACACGACAGCAAATCACAATGACCATAAGTACAAGTCTGAAAGGAAAAGAAGTCTTTAGACAGCCTGTCACAAGGAATATATCTACAAGTCGAAAATAAGACGTCACAATACAACGTGGTATAGTGAACATAATATACAAATCTGGAAGAAATCTCTAGACAGCGTGTCAGAATGAACATATCTATAAGTTTAGAAGAGAAAAAAAAATCACAACACAGCGTGTCACAATGAACATATAGAACAACAAGTCTTTAAAAAAAATCCCAAGACAGCGTGTCATAATTTTGTTTGTCTTGCTTTAGGTTTCAGTTTACACTAATTTGCACGTAGAATCGTCGCCGGCTGAAGGTGAAATTTCACACCATTTGACCAATGTTTGGCGCAAAAGGTCGTAAGAGTGATAGTTACTTATCATGGCGACCATCGTGACACGATATCCCAACCGTGACAAAATATCTCAATCCCTGGGTATCCGCATTAGAATAGGACCTCCGTACCCCTTGCTTGTCGTAAGAGACGACTAAATGGGACTGTCCTTTGGATGAGACCGCCAAAAAAAACCCGCCAAAAAACCGAGGCCCCATGTCACACCTGCTGTGACATGATAAACATCCCTCACTGCTCAAAGGCCGTAAGCATACACCTAAATTTTGCAGCCCTTCCCCGGCAATGATAACGTCTCCATATGAGAGATTCTCGAGCGGGACGTCAAACAATATAAAATTAATCAATCGCTGAGAAGAAAGGGGTACTGAGGGCCTATTCTAACCCGGATCCTCAAGCAGAAGTATCCATATACGATGCCCAGAAGGGCGACAGTCGTGAAACCAGGTCGCTGAAATGAAATTTGATGTCAATGCATTCATACCACTGTAGAATATCACAGGCACCTGGACTATGGATACTACCCCCTCTTTCTGATTTTCTTGCAGCGATATTTTCTCCGAAATGTGAGGATTTCCTGTCCATCCCATCCCAATTTCGATTTATGTAATCATTTCACGCTTTTTGTACAGTGTAAGCTTTAGAGTTTACCTTTCTACAGGTATGATCAAATACACAGGCAAGAAATAAACAATTGCAAACAAATAGGGGGATCCGGCTTCGGGATACCTTTCCCAAGTAATTGCAGCTTTTCCTAAGGAATTTAGGCGAGCAGCAGGTCAGGAAGATATCATACTACAAGCCTCTTCAACTTTAAACCCATCTCATCTGTTTTATTTGTCATGGGTGTAGTAGTGTCCATACTTCAGGTGCCGTGTAGAATATTGGACGTAGGACAATCTCAAAATTTAGATTTGTTTGGAGACACCCCCTCCCCCAAATTAAGTCGAGAAGTTCTAAAATTCGTAGAATATACATTGGTATATCGTACATACACAGCTATAGGAAATCGAACGACATAGCTACGTCATCAGCTTAATATAAAGGAAATTACTCATGACAACATGTTCAAAGTTGTACGAAGGTATACTATATTACATGTAACACCTAAATTTGTTTTTCAAAGGATACCCTCAACTTTCTGATGTGAACATCCAATGTGCATGATTCGTGCTTAACGATAAATTTTCCAGCCAATATTTTTTTTAAACATATCCCAGACTCTCTTCTGTCTTAGTAAATATACAAGAAAAGAATATCGGAATTTTCATCTGAGGTATGCTTCTAGCTGCTCACCCTTAGAGATTTTGTCCAGTCCAGTTCATTTATTTCCGGGGTAAAATTTCCCCATGTACATTTCATTTCTGCCTTTCCATATTGGATATCCACCTACAAAGATATAGATAGAGAACATTCTTTGACATTCACTAGAATTATTTCTCGACATTCACTTGAATTCTTTCTCGACATTCACTTGAATTATTTCTTGACAATCACTTGAATTATTTCTCCACATTCACTTGAATTATTTCTTGACATTTCCTTGAATTATTTCTCGACGACGATTTATCTATTAACAATGATAATTTTCATTCATTTGGCGAGTCGATGTATCCCTGTGAACGTGAAATAAAAGACACCACAGAGTCGTCCACTTCTGCTTCATACTTAGATATTTTATTGAAAGTACATTTGTAGATATTAACGGCAAACTAACAACTAAACTTTATGACAAACGAAATGATTTGAGCTTCTCCATCGTCAACTTCCCATATTTATGTAGCAATATTCCATTATCAGCTGCATATGGTGTTTATATATTTCAACTAATTCAATACGAAAGACCCTGTTCTGCGTATGGTCAGTTTTTAAATCGAGGCAGAATACTGAGAAATAAGTTGATGGTGCAGGGGTTTCAACAGTCTCGTTTTAACTCAGCATTTTGCAAATTCTATGGTCGTAATAACGATCTAGTTTGCCAATACATCATATCATTGGGTCAAATGCTGTCTGACGTGTTTCCTACCGATTGTTAGGCCGTACTTGGCACACTGATTTTGACTACGGATAACTCCGTTTGCCTGATTGACATAGCAAAAACATTCTGAGGTATAATATATAGTTAGATAGATAGACATATATACATATATATATATATATATATATATATATATATATATATGCAAGGTGAAGATAACGAACAGTGATCAATCTCATAACTCCTACAAGCAATTCAAAATAGATAGTTGGGCAAACACGGACCCCTGGACACACCAGAGGTGGGATCAGGTGCCTAGAAGGAGTAAGCATCCCCTGTTGACCGGTCACACCCGCCGCGAGCCCCATATCCTGATCAGGTAAACGGAGTTATCCGCAGTCAAAATCAGTGTGCCAAGAACGGCTTAACAATCGGTATGAAACACGTCAGACAGCATTTGACCCAATGCGAGGTTGTATTGACGAACTAGATCGTTATAACGACCATAGAATTTGCGAAATGCTGACTTCAATCGAGACTGTTGAAATCCCTGTACCATCAACTATATATATATATATATATATATATATATATATATATATGTGTGTGTGTGTGTGTGTGTGTGTGTGTGTGTGTGTGTGTAAACATCGAATGAATGAAGCCAACTGAAATCGAGAACTTACCTTAGAGCTAGTCAGTGATATTTTGTCCTTCAGAAGTGGAATCAGAAAGTATATGTTCTCCACTTTACCAGGATACAGTAAGGTTAGAAAATACCCGTAACTAAATTTGCTCCACAGTTCGTTGTGAGTATTTAGAAGAAGGAAGTTTGTCGGTCTTGAATACCTAAATATCATTGAAGAAAAGATAAGAACTGAATTTAGAATATTTGATTTATAGAGTTTGACTTAGTTCCCTTCCTGTTACAGCAACATTGTTAAATTGCATTTACCTTTTGATATCGGCATACAAACGACGAGCAGTCTTCACAGTGTAATTTTCGAACACCAGTTTCTCCTCAGCTTTCAAAACGTTTGTGGTAAGACTACTTTGAATATTTATTTTAGAAATATCTGCCAAGGGCTCCTCAATCATATACTGAAGTCTGAAGATCACCGATTCATTTTCTGCAATATTTCCAACAAAGCATCTCAAGCTGTGCTGTTCATTTGCAGACCTTTGTACTATGCAGGGAAGTGTTCGGTTAGAATTCGTCTTCAATGTTCGCAGGAGATGCATTTTTGCGGGAAAATGTTGCATGAAAATGAGGTCAATAGATGGAGTATTGTCGTTTGATACTGTAATTGTTAAGGACACTATTCCTGGGTCAATGACAAGGTGGAAATTCTCCAAGTTTTCCCATTTCTGCTGCATTTTTGGAACACTGCTGCATTTGTTTCCATTCCCACAAAAATCATTGTAAAGAAACTGTAACATTAAAAGAATCCTTGATAAAACGTCCATGTCTTTAGACGAGAAGTATTATCGTACAGCGATGTCTGTATGTCTATCAGTCCGTTCCTTCGGGATTTTCTGTTACTAATTTCATTTCTCAGTCACATATCAAGCTGAAACTTGCTATGTAGCTTCTTTGTGGATTATTCTACATAATATTGCAATGTTGATCCATTTCGACCTTCCTTGCAGAAGTTTTGCCCCTTTATTTCAAAATTATTGTTATATAGAGGGTACATAATTTGCCCGTCTCACAATGAATACTCATGTGAAATATCAAATCTGTACCATTTACTGTTCAAAAGTTATTAGCAAGGTTAAAGTTTCAGACAGAATGACAGATAGGACGAAAACAATATCCCCCGATCTTCGAGCTCGGGGGCATAAAAAGGAGTTTCAATTTGAAAAATGAAGAGGACTTATGTAATGCATTGAATCAATAGAAATTAAAACAAGTTGCTGTCCTTTAAACAAAGGTCGTGATAATGATCTTATGTGTAAATACAACCTGCCGTTCGGTTGAATGCTGTCAGAGTCGATCACGGGCTTTCAACAGGATGAGATTGATCATTGTTCGTTATCTTAACCTTTTTTCATTCTCTTCACCTGTTTCCAGTATCTTCACCTTTTTGTCGTTATTTTCACCCTTTTTAGCTCACCTAAGCTGAAAGTTCAAGGGAGCTTTTCTGATCGCCCGTTTTCCGTCGTCTGTCCGCCTGTCTGTAAACTTTTCATACTTTCTATTCCTCCAGAACCACTGTGCCAATTTCAACCAAACTTGGTACAAATCATCCTTGGGTGAAGGGGATTCAAGTTTGTTCAAGTGAAGGACCATGTCCCCTTCAAAGGGATGATAATCGCAAAAATGCAAAAATAGGGTGGGGTCATTTAAAAACTGAAATCTACATGAAAGCTTCTTGACATAGTGGAGATTCACGTTGATCAAAATCATGACCCCAGGGGTAGGGTGGGGACACAGTGGGGGATCAAAGTTTTACATGCGAATATATATGGAAAATCTTTAAAAGTCTTCCTCTCAAGAACCATTAAGCCATAAGAGTGGAAATTTACCTGAATGTTTCCTGGTATAAGGGAGATTCATGTTTGATCAGATCATGGCACCCGGCGGTAGGATGAGGCCACGATAGGGAAGAAAAGTTCTACATAAAATAGATAGGGAATTTTTTTTTCAAAACTCTTCACAGGAACCGTCAAGCCAGAAAAGTCTACATTTACAGGACATCTTCCTGACATAGTGCAGATTCAAGTTTGTTAAAGCCATGGTCCCCGGGGGTCGGATGGGAGCCACTTTAGTGGATCAAAGTTTTACATACAAATATATAGGGAAAATCTTTAAAAATATTCATCCCAAGAACCATTGGGCCAGAAAAGTTTACATTTACATGAAGCTTCCTGACATAGTGCAGATTCAAGTTTGTAAAAATCATGGCCCCCGAGGGTAAGTTGGGGCCACCATGGGGATCAAAGTTTTACATGCAATTATGTGGAGAAAACCTTTAAATATGGGCCAAGGTGACTCAGGTGAGCGATGTGGCTCATGAACCTAGTGTTTCATTTTTCTTTACACTTTTTTCATTCTCCTTGTTATGGCCGTGTGTTCTTTTGAGGTTTTATTGATAATTTTACCACAATGTCGATGACTTTTGTTTACTATGGTGACATAATAGAATATATAACAAGTGTCAAAAATATCAAATTTGGCACATTAGCATTCGTCTGTGCTAATGGAAATGATGGGTGATGACAGGATGCAGTTCATTAAGTTTGAAAATCGTTGCGGATTTTTCTCCAATATCAAAATCAAACAACCTCTCTAATTTGTGCCTGAAATATACTTCTAGAAGTAGTTTGATTGCAGAGATGATATTAAGATAGGAAAGAAATATTGATATCTTAGTACCCAAGAATATCGTCTTAACATTAATTAACAGTACCTTTACAATGGTCGCACAAAGCAACCTGAATGAAACACTGGAGTTCTGACTGTATAGACCTGGCTATCAATCTGCAGACTAATAATCATGTATCAATTATTACCTTGTATTTGAAACTTGATGGCACGATTGGCTTATCCCAGCTCCCCTGGAATTTGTTTAAAACAATAGGTGTTGATGTGTTTTGCAGCACACGTGTGACCACTATTTGTATCTCAGGAGTGTCCTTTAAAACAAAATCACCATAAAAATGCAACATATAAATTTCTGCAGAATATGGACACAAATTAGTATATTATGTATTTTAACTATTATCAATATATATTTCTTGCTGTATCTTTTTTCAGATAGAGGAATTTAGAGATTGTCAGGTTAAAAAAATATATCGCAAGTTGGCTTTCTACACAAACTAAAGTCATAAGATATTTGGAAAGAAAACAACTTCTTTGCTATTGTAGTAGGGTGTAGTTTTATTCATATTCATTTTGCAATGGTATGATAGGTGCATTTAATACAAATTAATCCCCATTCCTACTTAGTGGTGAGAGAATGAAATAAATCTTTTCAATGTATTTGAAAGTGTTTTGAAACTAAATTACCTCACTTGATCATTATGTACATATTCATTAGTATCATTTATATCATCAACAATATACATTTTTCAGTACTACATACATGCAACACCCTTTTACTCCCTGGTTCTTTATTATTTGTAACCAAATTTCTCTTTGAGCCTTGGGGCATCTATATCTGTGTGGTCACTTACAGACATGTGATTAAGGTCAGGTGATCAGTATCAAGGGGAATAACTTGTATTTCCCAATATCTATAATGTTTCATGACAAAGTTTTCAACAGAAACAGATATCAATCTGAGTTAATCATATCTATCACAAATATTGCAAGTATTCTTAAGGTCAAATGTGTCATTTTAAAGTTAAATTTGTAACTATGCAAAACTGAGATGCTTTTAGTAGTTCACTGGTTTGTTTGTAAAGAATTTTTCTCTCGAGTCTTTGTTTACATAATACATAGTTAAGACTAAAATATTGCTCTTGTCCTTGCATTCAGAAAGTCTACATTTTTGGCTATCAACATTGAATGAGTTTTAGGTGAAATGTCTAACATCAAAAATGAAAACAAATTTAAAATCAAAACCAAGTAACCATCTACCATGATTAATCCTGTCGCAAAACAACACTTACTTTGAGTATGATATAAAACTGTTTCGAACACGTGACGTGACTGTCTTTCAGAATAATGGACTCCTCTAATGATGTCTGTTGACTGTTCGTCTGCATGTTCTCGTCTAAGAATGCACTATGCCGCATATTGTGTTTGCTAATGGTTGCAGTGAAATTCAAGAACACTAGAAGGGGAAAAAAAGCAGTTAAAGGAATGGAATCGCTTGATGGTTTCCACACATGCATCCCATCATTCAGTTTCGATTAAAGAAAGTAAAAATGAATACAATGGGACGTAATTAATAGATTTTAAAAAGATTAATGTTTAATCTATTCTAGACTTGCTCAAATATCTATGTTGTTTTTTACTACTTTATCATTTCGTCCAAAACTCTGCTCTCTACCATACTTAAATGTGTATGTCATTATTGAAATGTATTAAAGAGAGCACTGATTATTAAACATAGAGACTTGAGCAATTCGAAATATACCCATGCATCGCTCTATGTGTATATAGGATTTTCGTCCATCTAAAGTTTTCAATACATATCTTAAATACATTTTATTTCACTTTATTGTCAATTTGTCGCACGTCAACCTCAACGCAGACTTTTCCTTACTACTCGTTCACTGCCAATAAAAGTTTGTCGCCTTATCTGACAGCTGAAAAAATTGGGGAAGGGGCGTTATACGATCATTCAGAAGTAATACATGTAACGTATAATATATAAATATTGCATGTGGTTGAGGGTAACATTGAAAATTTTCACCCCTGGAAAACCATTGTCAACCGAGGAGTAAACAGCAAAGCAGAAAAACTTTCGTCTGTTGACATTTAATCAATCACTGTCATGCGATATTTCGTATATCGATGCGGATATTCGCATTTATGACAAACGCTCAAACGACATTGTATAACAATCCACGGCGAATCGTAAGCGCATAAATTTGACGCACGTGATAAGTTTTATAATATCACCCGTTGTCAAGTACTGCTACCCGTTGCTAGATAATATCACCTTGGAGCGCGTGCTTTCTGTTCTCAGAGGGTAACAATGTGGGTTTTTTTCAAATGCTTCTCGACCAATCAGGTTCGAGTATTTTACTTGACAGTATATTAATATTGATTAACTTTTGTTAGGCACTGGGGGATCTTTGGGACATTGTATTGTGTTATTAACAGAAAAGGTGCGGACAAATTGAATGAAATGAATCAGCTTTAAAGTTTTAAGAGATACATGGTAGAAAGATGAAACATTCATTAAATACAGTGTAATATATGGTTAAGTTAGTTTAAAGAGGCGGGATAGCATACATACACGTACATTTTGAAATTACTTTGTAACCAAGCATTAACCCGCGCATTTCTGGGTGCATGTTAGATAACCATAGGGTTGATTGATTGATTGTATAACGTCTCTCTTGAGAATCTTTCACTCATGTCACTGTCGATGAAGGGTTGCAAAATTTAGGCCTATGCTCGGCACTTACGGCATTTAAGCAGGGTCACCTGCTGTGATATGGGGCTTCGGTTTTTGCGGTTTCATTCGAAGGACCGCCCCATTTAGTCGCCTCTTACGACAAGCAAGGGGTACTGAGGACCTATTCTAACCCGAATCCCAACGGGGTGGATAATTAAAGGGAATAACAAAGTGAAAATCAAACATTAAAGTTTGAAGCCTTTTAAATTGAATAAAAACAAAAAGTATAAGCATTATTATACGCCCGTTAAAGACGGGACGTATTTCAATATAGCGTCATCCGTCTGTCTGTCTGTCCAGACTCTGTAGGCAAAATGCAATATGATACTGAACCGTAAGCTCCAGGATCTACAACTTGGTACATTTGTTTACCGTGATAAGAGGAAGAATACATCAAATGTCTACATTAACTGCAGGTCAATGCAAAATACACTTCATCCATTGGTAAAAAATAGCATATATATTTTACTATGTCGGGTTTGATATTGGCAACAATTTTACATGCAATAGTAAGCTTTGATATACATGTAGTTTAAAAATTGTCATAAAATTCAAAAAAAACAAACCAAAAAACAACTAAAACAAAAACCCCTGCAAATTGTTGCATTTTCTGATATTTGAAGACTTGCTTTATGTGGCGTCAAACACTAAACAATTCCCCGTATTTTCTCAATCATTTCAAAGTCGATCTTAAAAGGGTTGCGGACTATGCTTGACATACGTAGATTACACATATATACTGTTATTATCACCCATTAGATAATTTGGCCTGAATATACATGCAATTATTATAATCGCTGATATTACTTGTATAAGCTCTGTAAGCAAAACAATGTTATTTTATGCTACTTGTGATATAAATACGTGGAACTTATGTACTATATATGTAGCCAGCAGAATAAAAATCAGATAGCCAACTATAAATTCTTGTGTTTAACACATTTTCATTATTCGTATAAAAAAGTTTTAATCATCAGGGATATAAATGTAATATAGAATTGGAGAATAACTGTTTAATATATGTTCCCAGAATGCCGCAAAATGGAACACAAAGCACGCGCGTTAGCTGCAATAAACACAAGGGTATCTACGTTATCATCCGAGGGCGCTCGCTAAAATAAACAATTACTTACCAGGTGAAAAGTCACCTTGTCGTGTTGGTAGTGTGAGGTTGAAACAGACTTTGAAAGGCGCACAATGGTCACAGACATTTGATTTTATCTTTGAAACTTCAACATTAGTTTCGATGTGGAGGACGTCCCTGTTCTGTAGAACAACAGTATTGCTAGACCGATGGCAACCGATTGCGAGAACTTCAAAGAAAAATTATCAATGCAAACTTTGTTAATCTAGCTGACATTAAAGTTGTTACGGTAAAGGTCTCGAGCCACGAACACCCTGCAATGGCCTACACTTGGGGTGAAATCTAGTGTCTTTTACCAATTTTTTTCTGTCTTTGATGTTCATCTATACTACTTACTCAAATCACATGTCACTTTGGGGGGGGGGGGGGGGGACCGGATATAGATTATTTGAAATCAAAAGTCAAACCCATATATGTACTTAATTTTTCCGGAATTTCATCCCATCCTTTTAACATTGAGACAATATTTTATCTATTGCGTATGCCTCGCTTGAAGATTTTTTTCAATTAAATGGAAATTGGTATCAAAAGACTTTTTTCCAATGACCCCCCACCCCCAACTTTCAGCTAGCTTTACGCTACTGTTGAAAACTAATGGGTTTTTTTTAAAATATCGCGTAAGAGGAATTACCGTCTGTACAGCTGATATCAATATTATGTGTATGAAGGGAAATACCCGATTACCGGTGCCAATAGTGTTGTAAAATACTGGAATTGCAGAATCGGGGCCATGATTGTCAACAGCGATCGGCATTCCTCCGAAAACTACGTTAATAGGCGATATATATTAAGAGACTAAACTGTCCCGATAAAATGTTTGGGTGTAGAACCAATTTTGAAGATTTACTTGCGATAAAAATGTTATACTTATGATCAACTCTATCGTTTATTGGGCCTTGTATTTCATATATCGCATGAATCCATGTGTTTATACATTAAATTCGTTGCCGTCAATCTCCTAAGGATCATTTTTGGTAAAACTCATAAAAATCTAAGATTAGGCCATTTTTGGTGGTTCGTGACGGCATTAAAATCTGATCACATTGCATATAATCAAATTTATCCCTTTAAGATAAATACAGTTATTGAGAATGACGATTTTGACATGCTTGAATATTCTGAAGTGCGATTCAATTTTTCCGGAATTTTGCGGTCCTTTCTTGACACCAGACTTAGTCCATAAATAGTCTTAACGCGAGCATGCGCTCTCGGCCTTTTCATTTTCCTCGGGCAAGTGCAGACGTATTGTCTTTCTACAAAGACCCAATATAACACACACATAAATCTCATACTGTGGAATCATCATTGTTCGTGGGTGATTGACGTTCGTGGGCCACTCTTACCCACAGATTTAAGTGTCCTCGAACATTTTTTTTTAAAACCAAGTAGAGTTACCTCTCCTAGTGACGTCGTATCGCTTACCCACGAAACGACGTTCTCGCGAACCAGCAATGCTTACTCACGAACATTGGTCCCCACGAATTAAAATGACTCCACAGTAATATATATATATATCAGGGCCGTAAATTACATGGAGGCGGAGGAGGCAGCTGCCTCCTCCAACTTTTGAGCCAAAAAAAATTAAAATTTAAAGTTCATTAGAATTTATGTTGTTTCCAATAACTAAGAACATGATACCTCCCTTAAAAAGCATTCCAATTCTTTCTTTTAGAATGAGTTAGTCAAGTAACATCTTAGAAGGCCCTAGAATCAAGGATTTTGCACGAAACGTGTTCAGTGTGCACAAAATGTGCTCAGCGTCTGCGGGCCTGGGCGGCCCCCAGACCCCCGCCTAATTTCCTGCCTCCTCCAAATTGAAGGTTAATTTACGGCCCTGATATATATATATATATATATATATATATATATATATATATATGATTTGCTCCTTTCATTTGTGTGATTTGCTCCTTATTTCATTTAGAAATTAGCGAAATTATGATTGTCAGTCTGCAGAAAAAAACATATGCAACAGTGATTGGATCTACAATTGAAATAGAAGTGTTACCAGACGCTATGCTTAACGAAAACGGTAATTGGAATAAAATATTTTAAAGGTAAACTACATATAAATGAATTAATTACCAGATTTTTTCTTTCCGTAAAGATGCAAGTCCATGGGCCGTGAAAATGAGATCCCAAAGCCTTTTAGGCTTTCATGAAGATGAAGTGCTTTGATATGTTGAGAAAATGTCGGCCATATTCCCGATTTATGACCATTAAAAACGTACACTCCACCCCTTCCGTTTTCTTCATAAGGGGCACCAACGACAATATCTGCATGATTTACAAAAAACAACAACAGAAATTAAAAGATTTTATTTGTTTTCCTCAGTTCGTGGTTTGGGAAATTTGGGTACGGTTTAGGCCGACTTCTGCTTGGCTGTGAAATTTCAGAAATCATTGCACATCTTTTACTTTTTAAAATATGGTATCTGGATTTCATACATTGCAAAGATTTCTTAAAATATCAGCTCCCTATTTGTCACGTTTGATTAACCTCATGTCATCGTACAATTAAGTCCACCATATTTACACACAAGTTTGCTCTGTTTCATTGAGAGTTTGGGATACGTTATTTGAAGAAGTCAAAGTTAGTCCATACTTGGATTATTCAACAGCAAAAGTTAGTCTGAACTTTATGATTATGGGTATTGCCCATCACAAGCTCTATAAACCACTGCGGGTTATGGATGATATTCAGGGGGCAGATCCAGGAATTGTGGTTAGGGGAGGGCGCAACTTCATGAGGTCCTCAGTTTGTCCAGGGCGAAGCCCTGGTGGGGGGCCAGGGGGCAAAGCCCGCGGAAGCTCCTGGATTAAAGAGATGTTATAGGGCTTGAAATACGTCTCCTATGTAGCCGTTTTTACTATTTTCTGTCATTTTTGTGATATGGGGAAATTAATAAAATAACGCAAATAAGGTTTTTTGGAACAGATGTAAGTTCCCCAAATAAAAATAATTCAATAAATCAAAAGATTTTTTCTTTTATTCCTCTGAGAGTGGAAGAAATCATTGCTTCTTTTATTGTTTACGTTTTTCAAAATAAAGAGACCGCAATTTGCCTTAAATTTGAATATATTAGGAGGCGCGTCGGTTGCGCCCCATCTTACCCCCCCCCCCCCCCAACTGATGTTTCTTCCGAATCGTGCCGCCAGTATCTTTAACTCAAATTTACTAACAAAGGAATGTATGTCGTCAACATAGGCAACATTCTTCGTCATAAAAAGGTCAGACTTGTATTCCAACATATTTCAAGTTAAAGAGTTAAAGTCTACACTGTATTTCCTACAAATATACTTCTACTATTGCATCCAAACTTTTTCATAATTTACTATGTAGTGCCTAGATATAGTCCAGCTTATACTTAACACACAATATGTTTGAATACAATCAGTAGCGTAGACAACGTTTGAAGATTTACAGGTCAAATTGTCAAAGGTTATGGCACAGAGACTACGTCCGATGAGATTACTAGTAAAGAAATGTCTAGTGATCAATATATCACAAGTTTTACAATTTTTTACAGACCTTTTTGAGATGGAGTACATGAAATCTGAAAACAAAAACAATCATTGAAATATCTCTCATTACTGTACCGAGGCTGACTAGTTGACGATTGTACATATGACCAATGTTTGATATCTCGAGGGCATTGGTTACCGCAAATTACGTCTCAATGGCGATTTTGTAAGTACTGATATTGCAACTGATATTTTAATCCTTCTTGCATTCCATTGTCCTCCGGGGGAAAAACTAGAATGACTTGACTGTCCATTTTCTTAAAACTTTTAATCCAAATGAAAAGTGCCCCGGGCGATGAGAGAAGAGGTCTTTGATTTTATTGCTTTATGTACGCAAAAACCATGAAAAACACCATAAATAGCTTCATAAAACTTACTACCTTGTATATTTGATTGTGTACTACGCATACGCTTAATAATAAGTATGAATTACTCGTTTAAAAACCCATCTGCAATGTAAAATAATTTCCACATAAAAGCCGGGCAGAATTCGGCCAAAACCTCTTACGGTGCTGTCATATGTTATCACTATTAAGATACTGCAGTAAATAACAAACAAACAAAATATACACAAGACAATCAAAAATACTTACCGTCAAACCCATCGTTATTTAGGTCGCCAAGGAGACCGATGGAGGTTCCAAATTGTGCATGTGCTGAAGATCTGCCTTTAAGAGTTGTGAGAAGTCCAAAGCCTAACTTATTGAAGTGTGATAAAAATATTTTTATTAGGTACGTGTAAAGAGATTGAATAAGTGAGACCATACCACTTTGTGTGTGTGTGTGTGTGTGTGAGAGAGAGAGAGAGAGAGAGAGAGAGAGAGAGAGAGAGATTTACAATTCCTCTTGATTTGTAGACATAGACTCTTCCTGCGTTAACGTCACTGTTTGATGTGTAATACGGTGCTCCGATTATAACGTCATCAAGTTGTTCACCGCGGATTCTGTAGGTCAACAATGCTGTTCCAAAACCACTTCCAAACTGCTATTTCATAAAATTAAAATATATTAATATGCAATCGGCAATACTCATTACCTGAGTGTGTTATACGTATGATGCTCTTTATAAAAAATAATAATTTTGTTTGATCAGTAAAAATACCGTATCACACTTGATTAAATGTTCTATTAAGAAATGAAATTCATTTTTGTACAAATGTATACGTAGTAACTAGAGTTAGTATAATCATATATTACATGTATCATTATTAACTTCCTGGTATTGTGCGAGTGCGATGCATGCGAGCGTTTTGTACCCTGGACATGGACGTAATGGGCAATAGACTGGTCCTAACTGACGTCACATTCCCGCCACTACCTTATGACTCGGATACCCTCGGCTATCTAGAGCCGTGCTTAGAACAGGTCGTTTATTGCATACAGCAAAATGCATGCATGTGATATATATTTAGACGTTATGTCTATGTATCATTGTATGGTAATTGTGTGAAATTATTAATTTTCAGGGGTTGGAGGGTTGGGTTCCTATGACAAAACCCTATGATACCCAAATGTTGTGTTGAATCTTTGTACCCGGCTTCAAATATTCTCAAAAGTGACATTTATTTTTAACTTTATACATCTAATACACGAATTATGTAACAAACTTAGCGCCTACAAATGAAATGAAATCGAATTGCCGCCAAGACCGTGTCACGTGGTGCCATTACCTGTTCGTTTGCTATGGTGTATGTTGGTTTTCCTTTCCGGTCCATCCACTCGTAAATCAGAACCTGTCCAAAAAACGAGGGAAGTCATAAATTAACCGACTTTTTAATCAATCTATCAAGATTGTCAATTAATTTATTCTATTCAGTCGAAATTAACAAACATGTCGTGAACTGTTGAATGAAAACATTACAAACGTAGAAAAATTGGAATAAAACTGTGAATGCAGGACTGTAACTGGATTCCTCAGAAATCAGAGGAAAACTGGTCAAAAAGGGACGAAAACACCTCACCCTGCCTGGGAAAATATCATTTTCTGTCACTTTACATCAAACCCAGTGTTTCATTTCTTTCTTTTTTTATTGGAAAATTGAGTCAATTAGAGGATCTCCTCGGAAAAGAGGAAAAAATCACACTCATGCGTCATATCAACATCCAGAAGTGATTAGGTATCAGAAGTATCGTTATAAAATCAAGACAAAAAGGATGAAATTGATTTCAATCAAATAAAGCATATGCATATCAAATATCGGCGTTTATCAAATCTTTCCCATGGATGTTTTTCAACACATTCTACAAAATATACTTTTATAACATGAAGTTTCAATCGATATTTTGATGTGTTAATTGAACCTACCTTTCCCGACCTTGGTGCACCTAAAGCAATGCTTTTTGTACTTCTGAATAAATAATTTCCAACAGCCAAAGACGTTCCTTGGGAATAAAATACGACTGGTAAGATTGTATAAAGATTTAAATGTGATTCATAGATGGAATGTACAATGTTTAAGATGAAGAAATGTGTGATTTATAAAGTTTGGAGCAATGTGTATCCAGACTTGATAGCTAGTCCCCCCTCTAGATCCGCCACTGTACAACTATATATTCAGACTTGATAGCTTGTCTCCCTCTAGATCCACCACTGTACAACTGTATATCCAGACTTGATAGTTACCCCCACCCCCTCTAGATCCGCCTCTGTACAACTATATATCCAGACTTGATAGCTTGTATCCCTCTAGATCCGCCACTGTACAACTGTATATCCAGACTTGATAGTTACCCCCACCCCCTCTAGATCCGCCACTGTGTAACTATATATCCAGACTTGATAGCTAGTACCCCTCTAAACCCGCCACTATACAACTATATATCCAGACTTGATAGCTAGTCTCCCTCTAGATCCGCCCCTGTACAACTATATATCCAGACTTGATAGCTAGTCTCCATCTAGATCCGCCACTGTACAACTGTATATCCAGACTTGATAGGTAGACCCTCTGTGATCCCCTTTAGATCCCCTGAATTCGAAAAGCATGAAAATATTTGTCGAACCAACGGTGTTATGCTTCCATTGATTCTTCTCAACGAAATGGGTTTCTTGAATTCAAGCTATAGAAACATGTGTGTCTCGTAACCTTGTTGACTTATTTCACCATATCTTATGAGCATTGTTTTTTACTGTAAATTGCAAATTATAAGGCACTAAATACTTTGTAATCAAGAAACTAATAAACGCACCTGTAAGACTGTTATTACTTGATATAGAATATTAGAGAAATGTAACTTTCTTATTTTCACCTATTTGAAAGTCCTGGTACACGGTCCTTGGTGGTTCTATATAATGCAGTGTATCTTTGTTTACTCCCTCTTTTTCGAGCACAGCTCCTCCTGAAATGGTAATTATCAATGATTTGGTTTTAGTCTTCTCATAAAGATCAAACAACATTCTATTTATATGTATTTTCATTGCCTGACGTTCTATTTATTGTAATTTGATCTTGGTAACGTTCTATTTATTGTATTCAGACAGACAGACTACTCTAGACAGACTACTAACAAACACGTTGATGCTACAGTTGTTTCAACAGTCTCGTTTAAAGTCAACATTTCACAAATTGTATGGTCGTTATAATGATCTAGTTTGCCCATATAACCTACCAATGGGTCAAATGCTGTCTGACGTGTTTCATACCGATTCTTAGGCCGTTCTTGGCACACTGATTTTGACTGCGGATTACTCCGTTTACCTGATAAAAACAAAAGGCACACGGCGGGTGTTACCAGTCGACGGGGGATGCTTACTCCTCCTAGGCACCTGATCCCACCTCTAGTATGTCCAAGGGTCCGTGTTTGCCCAACTCTCTTTTTTGCATTTGGCAGTTATCAGATTGATCACTGTTCATTATCTTAGCCTTTCACCTTGGACCGTTTAATTTATTCTATTCAAAAAGTGTAACGTCGTATTTATAGCATTCAGACATTGTGACGTTCTATTTATTGTATTAAGATATTGTAACGTTCTATTTATTCTATTCACACATTGTAATGCTCTACTGTATTCAGACACTGTGATGTTCTATTTATTGTATTCAGACATTGTAACGTTCTATTTATTGTATTCACACATTGTAACGTTCTATTGTATTCAGACATTGTAACGTTCTATTTATTGTATTCAGACATTGTGATATTCTATGTATTGTATTCAGACATTGTAACGTTCTATTTATTGTATTCAGACATTCTAAAGGTCTATTTATTGTATTCAGACATTGTGATGTTCTATTTATTGTATTCAGACATTGTAACGTTCTATGTATTGTACTCAGACACTGTAACGTTCTATTTATTGTATTCAGACATTGTGACGTTCTATTTATTCTATTCAGACATTGTAACGTTTTATTTATTGTAGTCAGACATTGTAACGTTCTATTTATTGTACTCAGACACTGTGATGTTCTATTTATTGTATTCAGACATTGTAACGTTCTATTTATTGTATTCACACATTGTAACGTTCTATTGTATTCAGACATTGTAACGTTCTATGTATTGTATTCAGACATTGTAACATTCTATGTATTGTATTCAGACATTGTGATGTTCTATTTATTGTATTCAGACATTGTGATGTTCTATTGTATTCAGACATTGTAACGTTCTATTTATTGTATTCAGACATTGTAACGTTCTATTTATTGCATTCAGACATTGTAACGTTCTATTTATTGTATTCAGTCACTGTGACGTTCTATTTATTGTATTCAGACATTATAACGTTCTATTGTATTCAGACATTGTGATGTTTTATTTATTGCATTCAGACATTGTAACGTTCTATTTATTGTACTCAGACATTGTAATGTTCTCTTTATTGTATTCAGTCACTGTGACGTTCTATTTATTGTATTCTGACATTGTGACGTTCTATTTATTGTATTCAGACATTGTGACGTTCTATTTATTGTATTCTGACATTGTGACGTTCTATTTATTGTATTCAGACATTGTGACGTTCTATTTATTGTATTCTGACATTGTGACGTTCTATTTATTGTATTCAGACATTGTGACGTTCTATTTATTGTATTCTGACATTGTGACGTTCTATCTATTGTATTCAGACATTGTGATGTTCTATTTATTGTATTCAGACATTGTAACGTTCTATTGTAATCAGACATTGTAACGTTCTATTTATTGTATTCAGACATTGTGACGTTCTATCTATTGTATTCAGACATTGTGATATTCTATTTATTGTAACGTTCTATTTATTGTACTCAGACATTGTAATGTTCTCTTTATTGTATTCAGTCACTGTGACGTTCTATTTATTGTATTCAGACATTGTGATATTCTATGTATTGTATTCAGACATTGTAACGTTCTATTTATTGTATTCAGACATTCTAAAGGTCTATTTATTGTATTCAGACATTGTAACGTTCTATTTATTGCATTCAGACATTGTAACGTTCTATTTATTGTATTCAGTCATTGTGACGTTCTATTTATTGTATTCAGACATTATAACCTTCTATTGTATTCAGACATTGTGATGTTTTATTTATTGTATTCAGACATTGTAACGTTCTATTTATTGTATTCTGACATTGTGACGTTCTATTTATTGTATTCAGACATTGTGACGTTCTATTTATTGTATTCAGACATTGTGGTGTTCTATTTATTATATTCAGACATTGTAACGTTCTATGTATTGTACTCAGACATTGTAACGTTCTATTTATTGTATTCAGTCACTGTAACTTTCTATTTATTGTATTCAGACATTGTGATATTCTATTTATTGTAACGTTCTATTTATTGTATTCAGACATTGCGATGTTCTATTTATTGTATTCAGACATTGTAATGTTCTCTTTATTGTATTCAGTAACTGTGATGTTCTATTTATTGTATTCAGACATTATAACGTTCTATTGTATTCAGACACTGTGGTGTTCTATTTATTGTATTCAGACATTGTAACGTTCTATGTATTGTACTCAGACATTTAATGTTCTATTTATTGTATTCAGACATTATAACGTTCTATTGTAATCAGACATTGTAACGTTCTATTTATTGTATTCAGACATTGTGATGTTCTATTTATTGTATTCAGACATAGTGATGTTCTATCTATTGTATTCAGACATTGTGATATTCTATTTATTGTATTCAGTCACTGTAACGTTCTATTTATTGTATTCAGACATCGTAACGTTCTATTTATTGTATTCAGACATTGTGATGTTCTATTTATTGTATTCAGACATTGTATTGTTCTATTTATTGTATTCAGACATTGTAACGTTCTTTTTATTGTCCTCAGACATTGTGATGTTCTATTTATTGTATTCAGACATTGTGACGTTTCTATATTCTTTTAAAAGTGGATAAAGATGATCGGATCCGAGGGACCATAACATTCCATTCTTTTTAAAGGTTTCCGCCTCAGGAAACCTCAATATAAGACCGGGTATTTATCCCATTAGCTTGCCCTTCACTTGTCAGTTATAGTCTACGGAGGAACAGGAAAAGGTAATAATACAATGGAGAAAACCAAGATTCCAACCCTGTCCTCCTAACTACCTAGTCACGTGCTATAACGACAGACTACTATCAATGCATACATAATAAAGTATGTTACTCGTAAAGTCATACATACCTGACCAATCATTTAGTCCGGGTGCACCCAAAAGTAAGTAACCTGACATCTGAAAATACAAATTGAATTAATCTAAAAAGATAATATGTTAAAGGGACTGATTCTCCCCAAATTTTGTTTTTCACTTTTGATGATCAAAATCTACTGTCTAATATATTTAAAAGGTTTCAGAAAAAAACCTTAAAATTATACATGTACAGTGTACATTAACACAAAAGCTCATTTTAGAGTGCTTGTTATTTGATTGTTTATTTAGAAATTTTCAAAAGAAATGGATATCTAAGTTTATTATATCTATCACATTTAAATTATTCTTTAGGTAAAATGTGTCATCTAAAGTTAAATTTGTGACTGTGCAAAATTACGATGCTTTCAATCAAACAATTCAAATTTCACTGGTTTGTTTGTAAACATCAAAATATTCGAGTTGTTTACATAACGCAGACTTACGAAAGGTGAAGATAGGAACAATGATCAATCTCAGAACTTCTATAAGCAATACAAAATAGAGAGTTGGGTAAACAGGGACCCTGGATATACCAGAGATGGGATCAGGTGCCTAGGAAGAGCAAGCATCTTCTGTCAACCCGTCACACTTACCGTGAGCACTACATCTTGATCAGGTAAACGGAGTTATCCATAGTCAAAATTAGTTGTGCTAAGAACGGCATAACAATCGGTATGAAACACGTTAAACAGCATTTAACCTAATGATAGGTTGTATTGTTTTAACGACTATAGAATCTGCAAACTGATTTTAGACGAGACTGTTCAAACCCAGCATCAACTTGCTCGTCAGTAGCCTGCGTTGATGTAAAAACTGATCATAGGTACAACAAGCTCTTGCGTATCGAATCAGTTGAGAGATATAAACACCATATGCAGGTGATAATGGAATATTGCTACATTAATATTGGAAGTTGACGATGGAGAAGCTGAAATCATCCCATTTATCATAAAGTTGAGTTGTTAGTTTGCCGTTAATATCTGTTTTCTACAACATATCTAAGTATGAAGCAGAAGTGGACGACTCTGTGGTGTCTTTTACTTCGAGTTCACAGAGATACCTATATATCGAATCCATATATGAATGAAAAATCTTATTGTTAATAAATAAATCGTCGTCAATACATCTAAATGTCATATTGAAAGCCACAGCAATTTTTTTCTTCGCACGTAGAAGTTTTTGAATAAAATTTTCTTCAGACGGATATAAAAGCAGGTCATCTAGCAAAGGAGCACAATTCGTGTCTAAAGGAATTCCAACAGACTGTTGGAAGACCTGATCACCAAAGACTATGGAGATATTGTCAATGTGGAACTCCAGCATACTTTTAATTTCAACTTCAGACCACTTGTGCATGGAATCCAAATGGTGTTTTAAAAAGTAATTTTTTGGTGGACTGATCACTAAATAGGAATATTTGCGTTTTCCATTTTTGTTGAAGAAGCAACTGTCTACGATTTGAAAAAGCATAGTCTTCAATCTTCCGGATGCGGGACGAACGATCTATCCCTAGACCACCACGGCGGTCTAAGTACGTTTGAAGTTTCTCCTTCACATCTGTTAATATTTTCGTGAGGAGCAAAGATGGGGCTTGGTAGAACATTTACTTGATCCAGCAATGTGTCTTTGTAAGGATTTTAATGAAGTTTAGGAATCCAGTATAGGTACGATAACTCATATATTCATCCAACCCATTGACTGGAATATGAAATGTGTTTAAAACTGAAACATGATTTTAAAGAATTTCATCTTTTGAGTTTTGAAAGAGCAGTTGGAGTATAAGTACGATTACCAAAAGTGGAATTAATGAAAAGTTCGTTTAAAATGCAGGTGCAATGATGAGTCTTACAAAGACAATGTTGTTACAAGCTTTGATTGCTGAAATCACTTGTACATGTATATATCAATATACAAGACCCTCTTCTGCATATCTCCAGTTTTTAAATCGAGACAAACTACTGACAAATAAGTTGATGTTACACGGGATTCAACAATCTCGTTTAAAGTAAGCATTTCTTAAATTTTATAATCATTATAACGTTAATATTTACCAATACAACTTGTCATTGGGTAAAAGGCTGTCTGACATGTTCTTTACATACTGATTTTTACTAAGGATCACACCGTTTATCGAGGTATCGGAGTCACAGCGGGTGTGACCGATCGACATGGGGTTCTAATTCCTCCCAGACACCTGCTTCCAGCTCTGGTATGTCTGGAGGTCCGTATTTGCCTTACTCTGAATTTTGTATTCTTTATAGAAGTCATCAGCTTGATCACTGTTTGTTATCTTCGGATTTTTTATAGGAGTTATGAAAGTAACAAGTGTCTTTACCTAAGTTATGTTTATGCA
The DNA here is from genome assembly GCF_947568905.1 of Ostrea edulis. Lineage (NCBI taxonomy): Eukaryota > Metazoa > Mollusca > Bivalvia > Ostreida > Ostreidae > Ostrea > Ostrea edulis. The sequence continues at coordinate 9,817,943 of NC_079173.1, read as the reverse complement.
TTTATAAAATAAAGAACATTTCTGTCTTGATCAAAATATAAATTACTTAATAATCTAGATACCCCAGAAAATATCGCTGACATGCCCAGTCCTCCCATGGAAAATTCTGCGTAACGTTGACGATTAACTAGTCTTTCGCGGACTGTCAATGCTGGGATTTTTCGGGCTTTTTGGGAGAGATTGGCATGGAGTTGATAACACATGCCATTCATGTGAGCAATCCCATTCAGGTGCAAATTCAGATAGTTGTCTTTCCATCGATGAGCACAAATCTGAAGTAAAAATGTCCATAGATGGGAGAAAAAGACATGTTGGGCAATATGCAATTTAAAGAAATTTCCTTCCATCAATGGCTACACGTGTGACAGACAAAACGGAGAATGAAATGAAAATATCACAAATGATAAAGGTTTAAGCAAGTATGTATATGTAAAAGTAATTTCCAGAAGTCATTGTAACCCCATCTGATCTTATTACGTAGTAGTAACTAGTTCAGCACTCCAAGGGTTATTCAGACCCGATTCTTGAACATGATGAAGTGCTCAGCAGAAATTAAAGTGATCGTCATTGCTCAAAATCAGTTTGACCCTTGATCTTTAACCATGCGACCTCAAAAACAATAGGGGTCATCTACTTCTGAAGATGTACCAGTGTTCCAAGTTTGATGTCCGTCAAGCAAAGGATTCTCGAGATATTGAGTGGATAGTATATTCCTATGTCCATTTTGACCCTTGACCTTTAACTATGTGACCTTAGAATCATTAGGGGTCATCTACTCCATAGGATGCACCAGTGTACCAAGTTTGATGTCTGTCAAGCAAAGGGTCCTCAAGATATTGAACGGACAGTATATTCCTATGTCCAGAGTGGACTGTCTCTTCGCCTTTTGACCTAAAAATCAATAGGGGTCCTCTTCTACTCATAACCAACCAACATTTGAAATATCATATGACATAACGATCAAGTGAATGGTTCCCAAGATATTGAGCGAACATGTGGTCTGCCGACCGACAAGTGCAAAGCAATCCACACCCACCCCCTTATAAGTAATTTTTTACATAATCTCATATACAGTCACATGAATTTAGAAATATGGCTGAAATGGGTTTCCGTACTTCGAAGAAACTATTGCAATGAAATTAATGGGCTTCTATAATTCTAGAAAAAATTACAATCGGAATAATGCATTATGCTTATTAATTTACACCCATATTTAACCAAATATAATACGCACTTTTTATTTTTTTATGAGAAGGGACACATACTACATACCACTAAAGGTCTTTGACTCATTTTGTTTTAGTCAATGCAATGTGCACTTAATTTCTCGCCGCGTTGTTTACCTATATAAAAGCGTAAAATTGTTTTTTTTTTAAATTATCTTACATCCTGTAACTAATTATTATATAACAGCCAATTAAAATTTATCATCGTGCAATTTTTAAAACTGCCATGATATTATGATACCGTGACTAGCACATGCTTTGTGTACACGTCCTTTGTCACTTGATTTTGTCAGATTTCTGCATGTTGCCCGTTTTTCATGGGTCTGGGAATATGCGATTACTTTTGAGCTTTAACTTTCCTTTTGCAGTAAACGACTTACCCATCTAAATGCGGCGAAATTTAAGAGGGTTACGTTTGAATTCTTCATTTAGTACCAATTAAATTACTGGCTTTGATTATTGATATGTTTATAACTACCGAGGGGGGTCGTTATACCGCACCTTGGTACGTCATTTTTCGAAGCATGGGTGATGTTTTGATTACAAAACATTGAACGTTCGCATCGGCTATTTAATTGATATGAACTTTAAACAAAGAAAATATCGAGTCTGTTAAAACATAATTGCTACAAACTCTCGAGCTTAGCTGAAATTATCATTATTTCCCCTAAAATACAGCTACGTAGTGTGTATACGGACAAGATTGCCGTTTTCTTAAAAACAAATTTGCTGCACTGTATCCAAATTCTAGTGCATGCTTTTTTGAGAACCTGTATTATTTCCATAAAGATTTCTCGTGAAGTTAAATGCGATCGTACACACGAACAATGGTATTTCCATTATTTACAGACCCCAAAAGGGGATGCGTATCAAATGTATTCGACAAAATACGGTAAATGTGATTATTTATATCTGACTGTAAACTAGTCTGAAAGCGGAAACATAACAAACTGAACGTGCGTTCCTCGTCTCACTCCGGTAGATTTCCGCAGAAATAGTCATACGGTTTAGGCTTCAAATGACACACTTTCGAAGAGGCCTCGAGGGGGAGTATGATCGGTCGTAATAGACAAATACCATTTTCAAATATTTGCTATGCTTTCCCAACTTAAGAAAGCGAGATATTACTTTCTTTACTATAAAATATTTACTTACAAGTTATTTGTTTCATGTTTACAAATCTATTTTTTGCAGTTGATATATTTATACACACGTACATCGCATGTTTAATGTACAATCGCCTGTGACACTTATTGAGTTACTTTGCTCACATCATGTATTCATGCGCGCTATGTTTAGTTTCTTTAAACGTATTGAGGGGACTCATTTAAGTTACATTGTTATAAGAATGTCAACATACATGTATGATATGTCTTCAAAACATAATGAAGCTGTTCAAAAAAGCAATTTTTTAAAGATCTTTGTGCGCGGGATTTATTTGCTGTCGGTGTAAGAATAAACAGAAAGTTTGTGAGCCGCAATAAACACGCACGCCGTTGACAGCAAGGAGCATCTCGCTTCGCGAGCCGACTAAAAAAAGTATACAGTTTTTCAGCGAGATGACTCTTCATTATTTTTAACAGGAGCAATATTAGTAGTGAAGGTTTTCTTTTATCAAAGTTCATGGAGACCGATACTTTCTCCCCGTTAGGAATATGATGATACAAACTGTGTAGTCCGTATATGAGTTTACGGCATTTAATATATAGGTGATTTGATTATGGAAATTTTACTGGCTGACTCCCTAAGCTTTATTCAAAAGATAAACTTGTCAATATTACACTGGTTTTTGCCTATTCCGCAATATCCTTAAGGAATTAATCAAGCTTAGTTCCGTATAACAGAACGGTTTCAATATTACCGAATGAAAATTACTGTTTCTCACTTTGAAGTGCCTAGCTTAGGATTGACATTGAGTTTATGAAATGCGAAGATAACGAACAGTGATCAATCAATAATTGTTATTTCCTTACCGAAAATGTATTATTTAGTTGTGCGAAAATAATGAATAATGCACGAACTTTTTCTCCTGTTGTTCCTGCTCATTAACATTGCTGACAGAAATCAGGATGTAAGCTTAGCGCTTTTCATTACTTTGATTTCAACTGTTTTTGTACTAAAGGATGAGATCTCACTTTCACATTATTGCATGAACTAATTCACTATATTTTGGGATATTTTGGTTTTTATTGTTTGTAGCACGCAAGCGGAGTCGGGCACACACACGCACGCACGCACGCACGCACGCACACACACACACACACACACACACACACACACACACATATGTTTGCGTAATATAATATTTTAACAACCAAAAGCGTGTTCTCGAGGACGAAGAATCCACTTTGCCAAAGAAACGCTAAAGGCTGTTGCTGTGTGGTTCCTGCGTTACACTGGTCGCGGTAGCTCAGTGGTAGAGCGTTCGCTTCGTAACCGAGAGGTCGTGAGTTCGAGCCACGCTCGTGCCATGGTCGCGTCAAACATCAGACATTAAAATAAGTAGTGATTGCTCCTTCGCCAAACGCTCGGCATTTAGAAGTGAGAATCCCGGGTCTTTCGGTTATGACCTTACAAACGCAGATCCTGTGTCACAGGACTCGTTGGCACGAAAAAAAAAAACTCACTGCCACGACCCTGAGTGCTAAACAGAGGTCTAGATTATTGGCACTCCACCTATATATACACATGTATGTACAGCTGGTGACGTCTCAATATGAGTGACAAATTTTCGACGGGTCGTAAAATCAGTCAATCAACAAACACTGATGAGGTACTTTTGTAGTTAGGGGTTTGGAATGTATTATTTTTAACACATCTCATTCTGTTTGTACATTATATATGCATGTCGTACCTTCACTAGCAACCGACAATTTCTCTGTATTTCAGCAAAGGAAAACACTTCGGATCTTCACGCGTCTTCGTCGCATGTTCAAGATATAAGCACCATTCGATTCGTTGTATCAAAATTTTCAGTGTATTTGTGAAAAAACGTTGTTTCCATGTTGCCAAGACACTGTATCTGCCCTTCTTCTACATGCAATACTAGTGTTATTATTAAAAGTTAAATTCATTTTTAATACGTGCTGCTACTTGTTTTTTGTCTCTAGTCATCGTTACGAAAACGGTACACCCGCAAAAACACAGAAGTGGATTACTCCCACTATTCTGATTGAACAAAATAATTTATTGTGTATAAAAAATATTTCCAATCAAAATGCACCTCTCTCTCTCTCTCTCTCTCTCTCTCTCTCTCTCTCTCTCTTTATATCCATTATCGAAAAAGAAGTAGGTTCAGCGTTTCGACTGTTCCATATGCAATGACACATGCAGTTTGCATATGCAGAGAGGCACATCACAAGTTGCCACTCTTGTGTTTCAATTAAGTGCAACATGATGATGAGAAGGAAGACTCAGCGGCACCCGTGCGAGTTGTACTCCTTTTCTGTCATCAAGAAGGAAATCGGTACTTTTACGAAAGATAAACGCAGGGAAATTGAGAATTTCCGGAAGAGCAGAGGACAATTCGTCAAGCCATTTATGAAGGAGGAAGAACCGAACGTATTCAACCATGGGGGAGAACAACAACGGGTCGTTTTAATAGAACCTCCTAACAACACTTCAGGACCCGTCACAAAGAAATCTAAGGCTAATCTGAAAGTCATTGTTGGGGAACCGGTTGCTATCCAAACTTCTGTCACAACCCCTCCTGAGACTACAGCAACGAAAGTCATCTTAAAAGCAACCATTCTAGTGGACGCTGCTGACTCCAATAAGGAAAAGAGCTCTGGAAAGCGGGATTTTATTATTCTTCGATTTCCTACTCTTTAAATTCCTTTTTATTGCCATACCCGGGTTATAATAGGTCCTCAGTATACCTTGCTTGTCGTAAAAGGCGACTAAATGGGGCGGTCCTTCGGATGAGACAGCAAAAACCGAAGACCCGTGTCACAGTACGTGTGGCACGCCAAAGAACCGTCACTGCTCAATGGCCGTAAGCGCCAAGCATAGGCCTAAATTTGAAGCCCTTCACTGGTCTTGGTGACGTCACCACATGAGTGAAATATTCACGAGAGGGACGTTAAACAAGATACAATCAATCATCCATTATCCACTGTTTGCCAAGAATCGCTCGTACAACTATGAAACGGGACATCCCATTTTAAGGTCATCTCTGAAGACCCGTGACATTCACACCTGATGCTGAGCGTTTGGCGATGGAACTGTCACTACCTGTTTCAACAACTTATGAGGGCTGTTCGATGTGTATTGTACAATAATTCGACTAAAATAGTGAAATGAACTTTACATCCTTTCAAGGTATTCTCCGCGGTTTGAAATAGATATTTTTTCAATCTCTGAATCCATTTCTGAAATGCGTCACGGTACGCTGATTTAGGTAGACATCTGAGGCACTGACTGATGGCTGAGCCAAGGGTTTGTTGGGACTTGTAACGACGACCAGATAAGAATTTTTAAGTTTTGAAAAGAAGGAAAAAGTTGCATGGGGCTAGATCTGGAGAGTATGGTGGGTGTGGCAAGACGGAAACTTTCTCCGACTTCAAAAATTGCTTCACAAGCTCAGATGTATTTGATGGAGCGTTATAATGAAGTAGGCGAACATTCCTAAATCCTGACACAGGGCGTCGTTTATGATAATATACCTGTTCAGGATATAGGGCTCACGGCGGGTTTGACAGGTCGACAGGGGATGCTTACTCCTTCTAGGCACCTGATCCCACCTCTGATGTGTCCAGGGGTCCGTGTTTGCCCAACTATCTATTTTGTAGGAGTTATGAGATTGATCACTGTTCGTTATTTTCACCTTTCTTGAGCTCTTTGGTACAACATTTCGGCAATACCGACCTGTACCACTTTTGCCCCTCGGCACCGCAATTTGTACGGCTATACCATGACATGAGAAGAATATGCAATAAAGAACCTTTGTGCTAATAATTATGGTTCTTTTGGCAACTACAGGCCTTCTACCGTGTTTAGTTTGCCATATTTTGTTTCCAATATTTCTCACTGGTTCGAAATAGTAAACCCATGTTTCGTCACCAGTAACAATTTTTGCAAATTGTCTTTGATTTGGGAAACATTTTGAGCAATTGCTTAATGGTTTTTAGCCGTACCCGTTTTGATCATCTGTCAATATATGCGGTATCCATCAGGCAGAAATCTTTCGTACTTTCAAAATACGCTTCAAAATGAAATGCACCCGCGATAGCGATATACCAAACAGCCTTGCCAATATCACGAATCGTGTATCTGCCATCACTTTCAATTATTTCCCTGACTTTTGAGACATTTGTCTTGCCTGTTACAGTCACAGGTCGACCATATTTTGCTGCATTTTTAACGGACTCTGTGCCAGTCAGAAATTTCTTTCTCCATCTACGAACTCTCTCATAAGATACCTTATCAGACCCATAAACTTCCCCCATTTCAGGAAAAATCTGCATTACCGAATGACCGAGTTTTGTGCAAACTTTTATATACGCTCTAATTTCTTCAATATTCTCAACCCGTTTCCCAACCATGTTTACAACAGCGGTCAACCACTGGCTCTATTGAAATGACTATAAGTTTAAAACCATGTGGAGCTGAAGACTTGCGTGTATACCGTTGGAAAGGTATTGAATAGAGCTATTCAAGAGTATCATCATCCACGAAATCGTACAAAGCGTTATCGCGCTGTGTTACAATACACATTACATATCGAACAGCCCTCGTAGATCTGTCGCGGCCAGGATTCGTACCCCGACCTTCCGCATGCGGGCGAACGCGTTCTACCTCTAGACCACGATAATAGACAGTTGAATACAGGTACATTGTATATTGTAAACAAAGGTACAGACTGATTTGCATTAAGTACTAAATGAAACATCAATAATGAAATTACATAAGATGAAAATCACTTACCAAGACGCTTGACTGATTTTCAGGTTCAACGTCTAACGACACTCCAAGCCATTGATCTGTTTTATCGTGATGTAATCGCATCTTTCTGCGATGAAATATTATAGTTTCCTCGGAATTCCCTAATAAAATAGAATCACAAATATAGCAGAAATACTGCTCTGAAAATAAAATAGTAATCAAGGACTTTCAGTGTGTATGTCGAAACAATACACAGAATTCACAATTGAAAATTAAGGGTTAGGAATTTTAAAATTTTGCCTCAAGTAGCCAACAAGAGTACCGCAAATGGTACATAATACGCCCATGAAAATGCTTTCATAGGGTGTTTTTCTTTAATTTTGCGTCAGTTAGTATCAGCTATCATCAGGCTGTGAAAGAGATGTCGAAATGGATCAAAATTGTAACATGTTCTAGAGTGCTCCACAAAGAAGCTATATACCAAGTTTCAGCTTGATGTGTGACAGAGAAATGAAAATAGAAGCAGAAAATCCCCAACGGACGGACATACAGATCATTGCTGTACCATAATATGTCCCGTCGAAAGACGGACATTCAAAAGTTGCAATTTCGGTGCAAAATAATAGTTAGAATATAAGAATACTCCTTGTTGGGCTCGTACGCAGGAGCAAAGGATTTCCAGATCTACCAACGTCTTCATCCACTTAAGGGGCGAGATCAAAAGTTCAATGTCTGACAAAAAGCTACATTCACATAGTTTTCACCAAAAACCCCTCACCAGCTTTAAAACTACGTATGATGAATGTTGAAACTAATCAATTAAGAAGTAAATGCATCCGATTATAAATAACACTCTGTATACCTTCCCTACTGCTTTATTCACAAATGAAAGTGTACATCAAAATTATTAAATGTTCATTAAAATGTATTAATATGTGGTTTTTAACAGTCGCTTGTCTTTTTTTCTTCTACTGTAGTGTAATCTATGTCAGATGACAGAAACTTACGGGAGATTTTATCCCCCCCCCCTAACTATTTGAATTAAGATTTTTATCCGACATCGATCTTTTGATCTCGCCCCTAACTAACCATGCAGTCAAGTGATAATTTTTTATGACAAAAATACCCTTTTGATTTTATTTTTCCATCAATGTTTTACTTCCATTTGCAAAAAATTGAGATGAAGTATTTCATCTTTAATCGAAAATAAATATTGGAGCGCTTCATCTTCAATTTAGTTACACTGTAGAAAGCGATAGAAAGAATTAGTATTTTGCAAGCTCGTGTTTCAAATGAGATTTCCCGTTTTATGTTAGATTAAAATCATTTTTGAATCCACCGATTTGCCAGTGTAGTTAAAATTCAATAGCAAAATACTGTTCTTTATACGGTGTTGATTGATCAATATCAAGAAATATTCCCGATTGAGGTCTTTGCATGGATAATGCGGACCCAGTTTGCGAGGAGCGCCTCCGTGTAAAAATCAAGGGCAGACATATTGCACGATATTCAGTCATTAACCTTCTTATTACATTTTATTCAAATTCTATCTATATCTAATTCTAGATTTATCCCGTGGGGATCCGGGTTAGAATAGGTCCTCAGTACCCCTTGCTTGTCGTAAGAGGCGACTAAATGGGGCGGTCCTTCGGATGAGACCGCAAAAAACCGAGGCCCCGTGTCACAGCAGGTGTGGCATTATAAAGATCCCTCCCTGCTCGATGGCCATAAGCGCGGAGCATAGGCCTAAATTTTGCAGCCCTTCACCGGCAGTGGTGACGTCTCCATATGAGTGAAATATTCTCGAGAGTTAAACAATATTTAATCAATCAATCAACTAATTCTAGATTTACATTTTTGATAGCCGATGAGGTTGTTGCATGCATATTCATTCCTATTTGTTTAGAATTAGAACTTCACAATTGAACTAAAATAATCCGGAATTTTACACCGCAAGCTTTTAGGTCGCTGGAAACATTTATGTACTCTATACAATTTATAGAAAATATATCAAATATGTAATAATGGGCAATAGCATAGCTTAGCGAAGATTGCTCTTATTAATTGCAAAATGTTTAACCATCTCGTCAGTGATATATTCTATATTTGTGGCCTGCAAAGCAAATATATTTTCATTTAAATAGATCTGAAAATGTATTTTCATAATAAATTGAAACACCAGCTGCAATCGATGGACAGTAATGAAACTAGCACGTGCAGCTGCTCTATTTCCTTATTATATGTAGTATTTCCATGGTACATATATGTACGCGTATTTGTGGAACGAAATTATGTTTTAAGGTCGTACTCTACATCGTCATAATGGCTGACTTCCTTTAAAAACATGGATGACAAAATCGATATCAGCAATGTTTGACTTTTCCTTTTCCATTTAAATACCTAGCCGAGTAGCTCAGTAGGTTAGAATACCGACTGCTGAACTGTAGGTCGCAGATTCGAGTCCAGCAGGGGTTTTAATTTTTTTTCAGATTACCTTCTACTAAAACTGTATTTTTTGACAAAATAAAGTAAATTTGAAAATTTTCAAATTCAAAATATTTTTGTACATATCCTACACTTTTCATCTACATCAAATTTCTCTGGTGTAGCATACATCCTTAAATAATAGTTCTTACCCGAACTGTCCACATTCACTTGCTCACAGTTGGATTTGTTTCTAGGGGGGTAAAGGCATTTGTACAGCGCACCAGGTTTCCTCACCCAGGGCTGGAAAATGTCGTCAGCTCGTGGAGCTCCCACTAAGGCCCTTTGAATGCAAAAACAATTTTTCATCTCTGTATTGATTGTTTAACGACCCTCTCGAGTTGTTTCCCTGATGTTCGAAAAAGAGTAAGCTCAATGGGGGTTTCAGGGAAACTCAAACACTCACAACCAAACATAATTCAATTGGTTAACCGTCGTAAAATGGCTGAAACATTGCCAAAACGACGTAACAAATCAATCAATCCTACAGAGACGTCACCATTAGATCAGACAACAGCCTGTCGGAATTCCCATGGGCACGAATTGTGCTCATTTGTTAGCTGACCTGTTTTTATATTTATATGATGCATAATTTATTCAGAAACTTCTACGTGAGAAGAAAAAAATATCGTGCCGTGGCCTTCAATTCGACATTTAGATTTTTCGACGTTTTATCTATTAACAATAATAACTTTCTTTCATATGTTGATTTGATAATATCCCTGCGAGCTCGAAATAAAAGACATCACAGAGTCGTCCACTTCTGCTTCATACTTAGATATTTTATTGAAAGTAGATATTAACGATAAAATAACAACTCAACTTTATGACAGACGGGATGATTTCAGCTTCTCCGTCGTCAACTTCCCATATCTATGTAGCAATATTCCATTATCACCTGCATATGGTGTTTTATATTTTTCAATTAATTCGATACGCAATGGCTGGTTCTGCGTATGGTCAGTTTTTAAATCGAGGCAAGTTACTGACAAACAACTTGATGGTACAGGGGTTTTAACAGTCTCGTTTAAAGCCATCATTTCGCAAATTCTGTGGTCGTTAGAACGATCTAGTTTGCCAATACAACCTATCACTGGGTCAAATGCTGTGTGACGTTTTTCATACTAATTGTAAGACCGTTCGTGTCGCACTGATTTTGACTGCGGATAACTCCGTTTACCTGATAAAGATATTGGGTTCACGGCGGGTGTGACGGGTCGACAGGGGATGCTTGCTCATCCTAGACACCTGATCCCACCTCTGGTGTGTCCAGGGGTCCGTGTTGCCCAAAACTATCTATTTGTATTGCTTATGGGATTTATGAGATTGATCACTGTTCGTTATCTTCACCTTTCATCTAAATGTCGCATAGATGGGCACGGTTTTTCATTCTCTCCCCTCTTTTGTACTTTCTGTCTGTCCGTTCCCATGCCTGCCACAAATTAAATCTTGTGAACACTACTCCTCCTATACCGCTTATGGGATCCTTACTCCTCCTGGGCACCTGATCCCACCTCTGGTGTGTCCAGGGGTCCGTGTTTGCCCGACTGTCTATTTTGTATTGCTTGTAGGAGTTGTGAGATTGATCACTGTTCGTTATCTTCACCTTACTTGAAACTTTGCACATTGCCATTTGTAAATATGCATATTGTCAGGACGAGAGGATCTTCTGATTTTCGTAAAAGTTATAGCGGATCTTAGATGGGTGGAGGATGTAAAATAGTTTCTGAACATTTTTCCTATATGGCTAATCGGATACAACCTATCATTGGGTCAAATGCTGTCTGACTTGTTTCATACCGATTGTTAGGCCGTTCTTGCACACTATTTTGACTACAGATAACTCTGTTTACTTGATCGAGATATAGGTGACCGGTCGACAGGGGATGGCTATTTCTCCTAGGCACCTGATCCCACGTTTGGTATATACAGAAGTCCCTGTTTGCCCAACTTTCTATGTATCCTCTCTTTCAGGGGGAGACATTGTTTTTGTACTTTCCGTCCGTCTGTCTGTCACTAAATAGTGTGAACACTTCTTCTATATGGCTTATGGGATAGACGAGAAACTTTATACAATACTTTATTGCCATTTGTAGATGTGCATGTTGTCTGAACAGGAGGATCGAAGTATTTTCCTAAAAGTTATAGTGGATCTAAGAGGGGAGGAGGATGTAAAATAGCTTGTGAAACACTTCTCCTCCTATATAGCGTGTCGGATAGATTTGAAACTTTGTACAATGCTTCATTGCCATTTGTAGATGTGCATATTGTAGGGACAGGAGGATCCAATTATTTTTCTTGAAAGCAATAGTGGATCTAAGAGGAGTGGAGGATATTAAAATATCTTGTGAACGCATCCCCTCCTATATGGCTTATTCGATAAACTTATTGTTATCCTTAAAGTTATATTGAATCTGAGGGGTGGAGGTTGTAAATAGTTTGTGAACATTTCTCCTATGTGGCTTATCGGAATTCATATTGTTTATGTTCCTATTCATGCTTTCTCCTCCATACGATGCAGTACATTAAAGGAAGGTTTCATTTGGAGTACTTCCAATTTGGGGAGACATTTGTTTTTCATAAAAACAATCTCTAGTTTATATTGCTTATGGGAGTTAAGAGATTGTTTGTTGTCTTCACCTTTCACTTAATACTATGTAAAATGCTTCATTGTCATTTGTAGGTGAGCAGATTGTGAGGAGAAGAGGATCCTATTATTTTCCTAAAAGTTAAAGTGGATCTAAAAGGGGTGGATGATGTAAAATTGCTTGTAAACAGTACTCCTCCTATATGACTTATCGGATATACTTGAAACTTTGTACAATGCTTCATTGCTATTTGCATATTGCCGGGAGAGGAGGATCCAGATATTTTTCTAAAAGTTATAGTTGATTTAAGAGGGACAGAGGATGTCAAAATACCTTTCTTGTAAACACTTTTCCTCATATATGGCTTATCAGATAGATTTGAAACTTTGTACAATGCTTCATTGCCATCAATAGAGGTGCATATTGTCGGTACGGAAGGATCCAATTATCCTCCTAAATGTTTATAGTGGATCTAAAATGGGGTGTAAAATAGCTTTTTAACACTTCTCCTATCTCGATTGAAGTCAGCATTTCGCAAATTCTATGGTCGTTATAACGATAAAGTTCATACAATACAACCAATCATTGGGTCAAATGCTGTTTGGCGTGTTTCAAACCGATTGTTAAGCCGTTCTTGGCACATTGCTTTTGACTACGGATAACTCCGTTTACCTGATCAGGATATAGGGCTCGCGGCAGGTGTGATAGGTCGACAGGGGATGCTTACTCCTGCTAGGCACTTGATCCCACCTCTGGTGTGTCCAGGGGTCCGTGTTTGTCCAACTATCTATTTTATATTGCTTATAGGAGTTATGAGATTGATCACTGTTCGCTATCTTCACCTTTCATATGGCTTATGGGATAGACTTGAAACTTAGTACACTGCCTCATCGCTATTTGTAGATGTGCATATTGTTGGTACAGGAGGATCAAATTATTTTCCTAGAATTTGTAGTGGATCTAAGAGGAGTGGGGGTGTTAGAATACCATTCTTGTGAACACTTCTCCTGTATGGCTTATACGATATAATTGAGAATGTGTGCAATGCTTCGATGCCATTTGTAGATGTGCATATTGTAGGGACAGGAGGATCAAATTGTTATCGTTAGAGTTATAGTGGATCTGAGGGATAGAGGGTTGAGAATCAGAACCCTGTGGTAGCAAATTTCACAATTTTGGTACATTCCTTTTTCCAGAATATTCATTTAATTTTTAGATAACCTGAGTAAACTCAGGTGACCTATTGCAATTGGTCTGCGTCCGTCGTTGTACATCGTGAGTTAACAATTGAACTCCTCCTTAACTATCATTCCACTTCTTTTAAAATTTGGTATCAAGCATCTTTGGGACAAGGAGGGGGACTCCTGTACCTCTAGTATGTAAAGATATTTTCTATTTTTAAAACGACCGGGTTCAACTCCCTCACGAATACATTTTTTTTTTTCATATTACGTTTTCCATCTAGATTGTTTTTCTTAATTGAAACACGCTTCTAGTTTTCATAAATGTTTGATGTCAAATCTCTGTTTATTACCATGTGCCGAGTTTGAAATAAGCTTCCAACTTGGACACTGTTTAGTTTGTGAATAGGACTTGCAACAAACACGCCGAATACAGCATGCAATACCTGTGTTTTGATAGTCAAGGCTGCTAACTAGAACTTGTATCTTTTTCCGAATGAAAGTTGTTGACAAAGGCATGGTACCTTCTACGAAAAACCGTTGTGAACTTTGCAAAGCTTAGGAAGAAGCTTTTTAAGGCCAAACAAGGTAAATAACCGTTAAACAGTTTGAGTTTATATGTATTCCAGTAGCAAATTGCTATGTTGAATCAATTTTACAGGTGCATGTACTTCGAATAATGTTGAACTTTATTAATGCGTATTAAACTTCCCATATTTTGTTTTGTGATCAGAGTTATGTATAGTTGCCAATTGCTGGTTGTAGAAAATAATACATAACAGGCAACGAATTACCAAGTTTCGAAAGTCTTTTTGTCTATAACTGTATATATTTAAGAAAAACTAAATACATAGTGATATAGAGCAGGAAAGCCTCTACCAAAATTATAAATTTCATGATCCCTGGCGGTAGTGGTTCTGATTCGAGGGCGGGGTCAAACTTGGTATATTTAGTGAATATGTGGAAAACATAAATAATATATACATTAATGATATTGATACTTAATTGAAACTGAATGCACATTTAGAAAGAGTAGGTCGTGCTTTACCAAAATTGTAAATTTCATAATCCTAGGGGTGTAAAGGTTTGGTTTCTGGGTGGAGTCAAAATTATCATCGTGATTATTGTATTTTATCATTTGAAGGACTTCTTTAAGTTTGCTGATAAGTATAAAAACTAAATACATGTTTACAAGGAATGCTTACTCCTCCTAGGCACCTGATCCCACCTCTGGTGTGTCCAGGGGTCCGTGTTTGTCCAACTATCTATTTTGTATTGCTTATAGGAGTTATGAGATTGATCACTGTTCGTTATCTTTACCTTGCATGTTAATGAAACGCAGAAAATTATGTGCAAAAAGAAATGTTGAATTTTGAAATTCCAGGGTTTTGACTCTAGTATCGGTCCAAATTAGTAATATTGTTTAATGTTATATACATATATTTTATTATGTAAAGCTTTTCATTAGTATATGCACTTTTGAGGGCATTTAAGAACACATCTTGTTTTATATTGTTGCTGAATATTAGAATTTAGTTTAGATATTCAGAACAACAATTTTTTTTAGGTCACCTGAGTAAACTCAGGTGACCTATTGCAATTGGTTTTCGTCCGTCGTTGTCCGTCGTGCGTTAACAATTGAACATCTTAAACTTCTTCTTAATAACTACCAGTCCAATTCTTTACAAATTTGGTATGAAGCATCATTGGGACAGGGGGACATCAATTGTAACTTTCAGGACTCCAGCACCCCTGGGGCCCTAGGGGTGGGGCCAAACTTGTTATATAGTGTTTATGTGTAAAACACTTAAATTACATCTTCTTTAATGCTATTGATACTAAATTGAAAGTAAATAGATATTTAGAAAGAACAGATAGTCCTATACCCAAATTCGAAATTTGATTATTCCAGGGGTAGGGCTTTTGGTATCGGGGTGGAGCCAACATGGTCAGTTATTAAGTGTGTGAACAATAGACATTTTTAACTTCTTGATAACAGTCATTCCAATTATTTTCAAATTTGGTATGAAACATATTTGGATCAAGGGGAACATAAATTGTAAATTTCAGGATTCCTGCACCCTTGGGGTCTTAGGGACAGGACAAAAACTGCCCAAAATGACAAATTTTCAAAAATCTTCTTCTCAAGAACCACACACATGTAGGAAAAATTAAATGCATAGTAAAGTAGAGGAGGAAAGCCTATACCAAAATTGTAAATTTCATGATACCCGGGGCAGGGGTTCTGAACCCAGGGCGGGGCCAAGCTTGTTATATAGTGTTTATATGTAAAACATTTAAATAACATTTTCTTTAGTGTTTTTGATACTAAATTGAAACTAAATGGATAGAGCAGGTAGTCTTTTACCAAAATTGTAAATTTGATTTTCCCCAGAGTAAGGGTTTTGACCCCAGGGTGGGGCCAAACTTAGTGTATAGTATTTATGTGTAAGTTTGCTGATACTGTATAAAATCTAAATACTTAGGAATAGCAGAAAATGATGTACAAAAAGGGTGAATGTCAATCAAAACCCAGGGTTATGACTTTAGGATGAGTCCAAATTAGTCATATCTTTTGAAGTTTTAATGTTGATACACCTATTATTTAAAGCCTTTCATCAGTGTATGCACTTTAAGAACACATTTTGTTTGATACTGTTGCTGAACATTAGAATTTAGGTTAGATATTCAGAACAGGAATTTTTTTTCTAGATTCCATAGCCCATGGAAGTAGTGATATTTTTTCACTAGTATTCAGGTGACCGCTAAAGCCTGTGGGGTTCTTCTTATACAACATCCAATCAGATCACGCGCTCGTCCTTTTCCGTAACCGGTTACGGAAATAGCCGAGTAGTTACGATTGACACAACATCATCAACATTATAGAAGTCTTTCACCTGATAACGACAATAAAACTCACTATGATAATTTTACCCTGGAACCAAAACCCCAACCTTTGGGATCATAAATACAATGTATACAGTGTATATATTTAGTTTCAATTACATATCCGTCCGTAATGAGGATGCTGTTTAAAGGGACATGGACACATTTTTTGTTTGATTGGGGGAGTTGTTGTTATAGAAACATTGAACGAAGTGGAATAAAAATATTTTTTACACAGGATTTACAGAAAACACTAACTTGCGTTTTTGAACACGGTGTTAGGGTAGCTCCATCCTCATGTAACTTATCAATATTAATGGTTAAAAGTGGAAAAACTTTATTAATTTCCACTCAATAAAGTTTAATTTAATCAATAACCAAAGCAAATGTATATGTTACCACCTTTTTAACGATGTCAAACATACAAAAACAGAAGTATACATCAACATCAGAAAATCACACATTTTCGTTAAACAGAATAATAAAAATAGATAAGAACTTGTTGAAATGACAAAATTTAGTTATCAACAGTTTTAAAAAAACCCTGCTAATTCATAAATATGTATAGATTAACTGTGGATATTAGGGAAACCAATGTATAATAGACATCCAGTAGAGGAAATTCCAGCATAGGAGTCATTGCCCTTGACAACATTTTTTTAGTCATAAATAATTGATTATCTATGGAAAATATAAATTTTTTCAGAATTAATAGTTTACCAGATTTTTTATTATATCCAGTGATTGAAATTCCTTAGAAAGATATATTTCTATCATGCACAAAGTTTGAGTTATTAAGATTTTTGCAAAAACCTATGACATCACATGAGGATCGACCGACCTTAAATTAATCTATATCTATAGACTTTTAGTGAGACGAATGCACGCAAATTTCATAGCACTGTAAACAAACGTTTGTAAACCACATGCGGAGGTGATAACACCAAGGTGTCAAATATCATATATATGCCAATAGCATTTAGCACCTCGACATAAAATTCGTCAACTCGGGCAGCATATTGATACCAGCGTTACGTAACATGTGAACATACACAGGGCTCGTGCCAATGAAATGTACAACTTTGGCAGAGGTCTCCCTGCCGTACATAATTATGCATTTACTTTTTTTTTCTGATGTGCTGTTGTTGAGAATTTTTACAATAAGTCAATTTTTGGCAGAATTTGCCCTGTCCCTGAGGCGCAGGAGTTCTAAAATTTACAATTTATCTACAGTGGCGGATTTAAGGGGGAGGGTCGCAGAGGAAATTTTCAAATTTAAGGTAAATCGTGGAATCTTGTTTAGAAAAATGTACTAAACGATAAAAAAAAAAGCAATAATTTCTTCCACTCCCGGAGAAATAAATGACAAAATCTTTTGATTTCTTGAATTACTTTATTGGGAGAACTAAATTGTTTTCCAAAAACCCTTACAATTTCCGTTATTTTATTAATTTCACCTTATAAAAAATGATAGAAAATAGTACAAATGACTAAATAGGAGACACATTTCAAGCCCTATAAAATCTGTAAAACCCAGACCCCCTGCCTCATAGAGTGGCGCCCACCGTAACCGCAATTCATGGATCTGCCCCTGATCTGCATGTACCCTACATACCAAATTTCAAAAGAATTGGAACGGTAGTTATCATTAAGTTAAAAATGTTAAACTGTTAACATGCGACGGATCGCAATTATAGTTCGTGAGGCTGTTGTGGTTGACCTTGAGAACACATTTGTTTCACGACACGCAGTCGTGGAGAAAGTGGATATCATTTTAGATAACAACCATATAAACTAGGTATTCTGCACGCTTCTACATTGATTTACCAATCATAAAGGATCATGTATTGCTCTCACATAAACATCGTACGATTTTCAAACTCAATATACCTGCCATACATGCACACATATTTCCCCATGAGACCCGTACAACGTGTGACACCGTTTCACGCGTTTGTTTTGGGTTTTTTTTCTTTTACGTCCTTTGAGAATGTTTTACTTATTCAGCAGTGCTGAAGTGCCACAAATTTAGACATGTATTGAGAGTCCCTAAACATGGCAAAGCCAGCTGCGACAAAAGACCTCAATTTTTATGCCATCCGGAAGATCCACGACTCGCTTTTCAGTTCCGAGAGTTTACGATTAAAATAGTGATAGTCCTCAGTTCCCCTTGCTTGTCGTAGGAGGCAACTAAATGGGACGGTCCATCGGATGAGACCGTAAAAACTGAGGCCCCGTGTCACAGCAGGTGTGGCACGATAAAGATCCCCCTGCTCTAAAGCCGTGAACCTCGAGCATAGTCTTAAAATTAGCATACCGTCATCGGCAATGGTGACGTCTCCAATTTTGGGTGAAAAATTATCAAGCGAGACGTTAAATAATACACAATCAACCAACCTATGTAGAGTTTAGCGGAGCCGTCTCTGCCTATTTTAACGTTAACGACTAGACGCGGCCGATCCGTACCCACAACCTCCCGATCACGTGGGTTTTTTTTTAATGTGACTGTCTGAGCAACTACATGCATAATATACAGCTTTTCCAACTAAATTTAGAACCAGAATTCAAAATTGTAGTCGGTGTTATGAAGCACAAGCTCGAAATGTCTATATTGAATTATTCTTCCATTCTTGAGCTTTTTAACGTTATTTAGAGGAATAAAAAGCAAAACCTGCGGAAACGTAATTCTAAATATTGAATATCTCTCCCATTCCCAGAAGGGGGACATAATGTTGTAGTGTGAATTTTTCTTCCGCTTCTTATACAAAGTTTGTCCGGGCAATAACTTTTTTGTCTTTTGACATAGGCCTTTGATATTTGGTAAGTGGGTATGTCATGCTAAGACAATGTGTCGCATATAATTTTAATGATCTTTGACCTTTTATGTAAAAATCAATTAATAGAATTTTTGGTCGAACCACAAGTTGTTTTTTTTTTTTTTTGTCTTTTGACATAGGCATTTGATACTAATATTTGGTATGTGGTTATACCATGATAAAATGTGTCGCACGCCATTTTTGATTACCTTTGTGTAAAGGTCAAATAAAAGCATTTTTGGGCTTTTTTGGGTTCGGATCATACCTTTTTCTTTGGGGGGTTGGGGGTTGGGTTGGGTTCTTTTGACATAGCCCTTTGATATTTGGTATGTTGGAAAGTTTAATTTACTAACATATGTTCACAACACTGTTCCTTGGTTGAAGCACATATAGATAAAGATGCAAATTGCTATATACCATAACTCTTCATTTTCCGCTTTAAAGATGATTCGTAAAAATGTTATTAAAAAACTATGGAAAATGGACGGGGAGGCATCAGTTTTGTGTGCTAAAACAATTCTTCCTAGTTACAACTGATTCACAATGTACATATACAAATGCAATAGTTTCTCCTAAATTAAATGTACGTGAGTGCATGATTTAAAACGTCTGGTCGGCTGTGCCCATTTTCTATTACACGGAATACAGCACTGTATAAACTTATCGCTAGGAAAATGTAAATATTATTTTATACATGCTTGCATTTTGTAAACTAACTGACCAGTGCAAATTGATCGAATATTTGAAGGTTATATGGTTTCATTCACTTAGTTAATTGTATCTTGTACTTGGTTTCAATGTCTTATTATTATAATTGTTTCTGAAAATCGTGTAAAGTCAATGCGGGATTTATCATTCGCATTAAGAGTCAATGCGGAGTTTATAATTTTCTTATGCTCATCTTCTTTGATGATTTGAGAGGGAGGCCATGGAGTCAGATTGCATAATATTTGTTAGGTTACTCGTGTTTTAAATTATTCACCTGATGCATTAGAAATGAATCTCCACCTGCTGACTATAGTATATGTATTGCATGTTTATCTTTGAATCTGTTCAAATTGCATGCAAACTGAAATAGACACCTTGGGGGACATAATATATAGAAGAAATATAAAATAGGAAAAACTTACCAAAAGCCGTCGGGATTTTTTAGCAACCCTACGCTGTATCCAAAATAGCTATCTCCCGGCCCATTATAGATTGTAAAATTCCTTGCATCAAGAACAAAAGAATGGCCGGTGTAAAACAGTGTGTAAAGAAAATAAAAGGCTCCCCTTTCTCTAAGATCCATGCTTGTTTCCTCTCCCTTTAAACTTCGGCATTTTGGGTAATCGGCGGAGGAAATGTCAATCGAACATTACGGTATTCCCAAATTATTATTAATTGGTTAAAAATTACGCATGTACGAGTGTCGCTGCTTTTAATGGGGGTTCTCTTCGCGGCTTGTGGTACGGGCATCAACCGCTTATAAAATCACCCCACGTTTGAATAGAGCTCAGATTTCCATAAAAATGCTCTTGTGTGCAAATGACTCATTTCATAACTACTGGACAACGGTTTCACGAATTCATGGGGAAATATGAAAGCCTGTTGTTACCAGAGCAATTTACTTGAATTATCCAAACCCCTTTTCATTGCTATTTATAAACCACGGAGATGTAGATATACGGTAGCATTTTGTTTTATTACGATAAAACAGACTGAATACGGAGTGATGTAGATAGAGGTTAAAACCCGAGACGAGTGGCTAAAACTAAAACGGAATAAAGGACCAACGTGTACAGGGCGAGAGAGAATGGAGAATATACTTAAAGTAACGTGGTGTGTTTTCTTTCGATTTGGTTACATCACCCATGCCCTTTCAGACTACCAAAAAAATATATATAGTTCTTAAGTGTGCAACGGCAATCAAGTACATGTAACAGGGATAGAACTATAGGTCCGGTCAAGTTGCTGTAAAAATGGAAATACCTTATATTTGAAGACGTGATATTATATGTGTTAAAATGTGGAAAATAATTTTAGAATACATGACAAGTTTAGCAAAGTACTTAAGGAATAAAATTATATGCAACATGTAGGTGTCATTATGATTCCTACATGTGGCATATAGATGGATGCAAATACGAAACCAAGACACGTTGTCATTTGCTGAAGAAATTCAGATGAAAACTTTCATGGTCCAGGAAAAAGCCTGTGGCAGAGAGGGGGGTTAGATGACCCCAGATGAAAGGTAGATTTCTAGGAAGGGTAGATAGAGTTCCTGAATGTGCATAATTTCTAAAAACCCTTGCATGGTATTCTGATGGGGTTTGGGTGGTGTGAATTTATCCCAAATAGGAGAAAATCAAAGCGAGATAGGGGCACCTTCTCAGAATATGTTTTGTCCACCAGCATCAATGTTTATATGTGACATGTAATTTAGGGTCATAATTTATCAACTACACTAATATCAGATACAAGTATTGACATAAATGGGAAATATGATTTTTCATTAATCTGACGTAATCTGACTTTAATGCATACATCCTACCCACATCTTTAAGAACAAAAAAAACTGTCCCCTGCCACCTTATATTGCGAGTACAGTGGCATTATGCATGTGTGCAAGTAAATAAGACCCCTTGTGTTTAAATTTGAACTCTCTCTATTAAAAAAATCCCAAGATTTAAACAAATCTGTGTGTACATTATACCACCTTCATCAGCCGGAAGTAGTGATTTCGGTTCATACACTATCGCCATTTCAGGTATCTTCACATCCAATACAACTCCAAAAGGATAAGTTAAAATCCAATAATTATTCAAATACAACATATGAGGGATTGCAATAAAAACCAAAGTACTGACAGTACTGAAAGACGGTGGCGTGGGTTGCGAAAAGCTTAACTCAGGTGAACTTAACAACAATACAGAGATAGTACGTGCATGAATGAGGAATCATTAATGGTAATTCATTTATTAGTAATAATTCAATAATGGTAAAGCAGGGTGTAAAAGTCCATAGGTAGTTTATTAAACCCAAAAGAAGCATGTACATATGGTTTAAAATTGCAGATGCCAAAATTGAATTAAGATCATGGCTTTTAAATGAGCAAATTTCTTTTCTCAAGAGAATAGAGGAACATGAAACTCGTACTTTCCTTTTGAGCTTATAGGGAATATTTCAGAACTTTGAGAATGATCACCTTGTAAAATAGAGAATGGCATTAGAGTCTGTGGCCTTTCCATTTCGAAATATCCATATTTTTCTAGCATGCTGTGGCACTCAAAACTTAGATATTAAACTCAGAAGAAACATGTTATATTTGTTTTATTACAGATCAAGGTAATAAACCTTTTTGTTTCATGATCTAATTACCTGATAAGTAGGATTTTATTATGCACTGGTATTTATGGAATGGACAAACGAATATCATATCTATATACTATTTTTCAAAAGATATTTCAAATGAGTCGTTTACCATGTGTTCAAAATATTCTTACATGGATTTTTAATCTTCAGATTGTTCTCGCGCTCTGTCATGTTATTCTAAAATGAACCATAATAATTATATTCCTGAAGTTCTCAAATATACCTCATATAGTTGAAATCATTCTCAAATATTGATTAACGTCATGCAATAAAAAATTCTCTCATATTCTAATTGCCGAAATATTAGAACTCTCAATCATAAAATCTTACACCTTGGAAAAATCATTCATGGAATTTTCAAGTTTTCAGACGATATCTTGATTCAAATATAGAGTGTCTTAATCGTGTTTGTTCCTGCATATATTTTTTCAACTTGTCTCAAATATACATATAATGTCAACTTCTCAATCATATGACATTCCAGTCATGTAATCTCAATAAAGCTTTATCAAACTTTAAAAAGTTCCCATATGTTTAAATAATTTCCTTCTAATTTAATCATTAAAATATTTCTCGTGTTGAGAGCCGTTAAATGACAAGAACTTGAACGCTTACCGTCATGTAAGCTGCAAACACAGTTCTTCAACAGGTTTATTGTTTATTGACCGAAAGGAGCCCAGTGGCTCATAGGTACACTGTGTACAATACAGGCAAATGACAGAGGATTCAGAATTATTACAATATGTAAATATAAATTATCAGACAAATAAGTTTAGAAACAAATAAATCTAAGCAACGAAAAAAAAAAAAAAAAACACATCATTAATGACAGTTAACAAATAGTGCTTCTCTTTGTTTTGTAGCTTTCACTAAATACTGACAAAGCTTATCAATAGTTTTATAGTTTTCACTAAATACTGACAAAGCTTATCAATAGTTTTATAGTTTTCACTAAATACTGACAAAGCTTATCAATAGTTTTATAGTTTTCACTAAATACTGACAAAGCTTATCAATAGTTTTATAGTTTTCACTAAATACTGACAAAGCTTATCAATAGTTTTATAGTTTTCACTAAATATTGACAAAGCTTATCAATAGTTTTATAGTTTTCACTAAATACTGACAAAGCTTATCAATAGTTTTATAGCTTTCACTAAATACTGACAAAGCTTATCAATAGTTTTGTAGCTTTCACTAAATACTGACAAAGCTTATCAATAGTTTTATAGCTTTCACTAAATACTGACAAAGCTTATCAATAGTTTTGTAGCTTTCACTAAATACTGACGAAGCTTATCAATAGTTTTGTAGCTTTCACTAAATACTGACAAAGCTTATCAATAGTTTTATAGCTTTCACTAAATACTGACGAAGCTTATCAATAGTTTTGTAGCTTTCACTAAATACTGACGAATCTTATCAATAGTTTTATAGCTTTCACTAAATACTGACAAAGCTTATCAATAGTTTTATAGCTTTCACTAAATACTGACAAAGCTTATCAATAGTTTTATAGCTTTCACTAAATACTGACAAAGCTTATCAATAGTTTTATAGCTTTCACTAAATACTGACAAAGCTTATCAATAGTTTTATAGCTTTCACTAAATACTGACAAAGCTTATCAATAGTTTTATAGCTTTCACTAAATACTGACAAAGCTTATCAATAGTTTTATAGCTTTCACTAAATACTGACAAAGCTTATCAATAGTTTTATAGCTTTCACTAAATACTGACAAAACTTATCAATAGTTTTATAGCTTTCACTAAATACTGACAAAGCTTATGTATAGTTTTATAGCTTTCACTAAATACTGACAAAGCTTATCAATAGTTTTATAGCTTTCACTAAATACTGACAAAGCTTATGTATAGTTTTATAGCTTTCACTAAATACTGACAAAGCTTATCAATAGTTTTATAGCTTTCACTAAATACTGACAAAGCTTATCAATAGTTTTATAGCTTTCACTAAATACTGACAAAGCTTATCAATAGTTTTATAGCTTTCACTAAATACTGACAAAGCTTATCAATAGTTTTATAGCTTTCACTAAATACTGACAAAGCTTATCAATAGTTTTGTAGCTTTCACTAAATACTGACAAAGCTTATCAATAGTTTTATAGCTTTCACTAAATACTGACAAAGCTTATCAATAGTTTTATAGCTTTCACTAAATACTGACAAAGCTTATCAATAGTTTTATAGCTTTCACTAAATACTGACAAAGCTTATCAATAGTTTTATAGCTTTCACTAAATACTGACAAAGCTTATCAATAGTTTTATAGCTTTCACTAAATACTGACAAAGCTTATGTATAGTTTTATAGCTTTCACTAAATACTGACAAAGCTTATCAATAGTTTTATAGCTTTCACTAAATACTGACAAAGCTTATGTATAGTTTTATAGCTTTCACTAAATACTTACAAAGCTTATCAATAGTTTTATAGCTTTCACTAAATACTGACAAAGCTTATCAATAGTTTTATAGCTTTCACTAAATACTGACAAAGCTTATCAATAGTTTTATAGCTTTCACTAAATACTGACAAAGCTTATCAATAGTTTTGTAGCTTTCACTAAATACTGACAAAGCTTATCAATAGTTTTGTAGCTTTCACTAAATACTGACAAAGCTTATCAATAGTTTTAAAGTTATATACACTAAAACGTTCTACGAGTTTGAAAAAGGAAGTTTTTTTTAGTGATAAGGTTTGATATATATTTCACGTAAAACAAAAAATGCTGGGCATATCAAAACGAAATTAATTTCGTCTTCTATTTCCTGAAACATTTGCGTTCGATTCTAGGTAAATTTTTGTACCTTCCATTTTCATAGTAATGACTTTTCCTTGTGTGATAATCGCTTTACAAAATTTCTCTGTAAACCAAATGTATCAATTATTTCTTTATATAAGATACATATCGATGAAATTTCAAAAGCACTAAAACAACTTTGTATAAATGCATCGGTGAGTCGCTGTTCCACAAGGAAAGAAAAATGATTAACATTACCAACATTCATACTGCCCATAGTCCTCTGCGTCTCCGCACACAGAGTTTGTGTGAAAATGACCCCTGGCGGAAGTTTGTACCAACATTTTGCTGTTCCCAAAAATTTCCAAGACCCAAGCAATAAAATTCTTTTCTAACTGCATTCAACCAGTTTGTGCAGTTTTCCTTTTGAGTATTATATTCAAATACAATTGTTCATAACATGTTTTTGATATACAATTATTTGTATCAAGGAAGTTACATCTGCCAAATTCAAAATAAACATACATAGCTTTCTTAGAGATACTAAATCTTTAGAAGACACGAGTCCGCAACATTTTTTGTGTTTGCAATTGGGGTAAAACAATATTCTATATCTAAAAAATCTCTACGTAATTTGCACAATGCTTTACATTCCAGAATATAGTGAAATTCATCTTCAATTTGGTTACATTTGCATAATGTACAAAACCGTTCATTCTTTTTCAATATTACTCCATCTGCCCACTTCAACAGCAAGGTGATGGTTTGTAGTTCTAAATCTAACAAAGATTTTTTGTAACTTTATTGGTAATAATGTCAAATATTCCTCACATTTCAAAGAAGGTGTTGCACGTCCCATGTTAATTTCCGTAGAGGTGTTGCATGAAAGATCGATAAAATTAAGTTGTTCAAATATATGATAAAACCAATTGGAAATTATGTGTTGATTCAAACCTTTTTGAAAATAGGTTTTAAAGACGTGTGTTAACAAAAATTAGCCAAAATAATTCAAGTTTAAATCAAGCTATAAGCGATTTACATGTATATGAATTTTAGCGTTAAAATGGAGGGGTATCCCCGAATTTCAGAAAAACTGCCTCCGTGAAACAAAATAAATTTAGCATGAATATATACTTCGAGTTTTCCACACAAAAAAAATGTCGCTTTGAAATTTTGTTTCACGGAGGTATTTTTTTTTTTTTTTTTTTGGTTGTAAAATTTAAAAAATCGAAATGACTTCACTGATATTATTTTCAACTTCACCTGTACGTTAATTTTCATTAGAAATGTTTGGTCTACTGCGTGGTTCAGCGGGTAAGGTCGTAGAATTTAATATGTAAAGATGTGTTATTTTTTTAAAACGACCGGGTTCGAATCCCTAACGAACACATTTTTTTTTTCATATTACGTGTTCCATCTAGATTCAAATACACTTCTAGTTTTTATAAATGTTTCAGGTCAAATCTCTGGTTATTACAATGTGCCGAGTTTGAAATAAGCTTCCAACCTGGACATCGTTTAGTTTGTGAATGGGATTCGCTGTAAACACGCCGAATACAGCATGCAGTACCTGTGTTTTAATAGTCAAGGTTGCTTACGAGAACTTTTTCTGAGTGAAAGTTGTTGAGAAAGGCATGATATGGTGTCTTTCACGAAAACCCGTTGTGAGCTTTGCAATTAAGGCCAAATAAGGTAAATAACCGTTAAACAGTTTTAGTGCATAAGATGCTATGTATTCCAGTAGCATATTGCTATGGTGAATTAATTTTTCATGTGCATGTACATATAATTTTGTTGAACTTTATTAATGTGTATTAAACTTGCCATATTTTGTTTGTGGCCAGAGTCATGTACAGTTGCTAACTGTTGGCTGTAGAAATTGATACAGAGAATACAAGAGCTTTTAGACTGTAGTCGTATAGAATATTTAATATTTGATACACTCGTAACATGTAACCTACATGTATACATTGTTTCTGATACTCAGAAAAAAAACCCACAATTTAATGTTCATGATTTCAAAACTTATGGTTACACTCCATGTATAATATATTGACATAAAAAATATTAGGCTTGCCCTTAGTACTGGGGGATCCTACAGGTATTTTAATGGCAAATACGCAATAAGAGTATAAATACGAATGAAGGTCAGTCTACGTCACGAGTGCTAGCGCCGATCCGCGAACTCCGATTAGGGAAAATCCCCGCTTCGGTGCAACACCCTCTTTGTTTTAAAAATTCTTTTGTATTCGAACCCGCGATCTACAGTTCAGCTGTCGACGTTCTAACCTACTTAACTACTCAGCTAGGCGATGCTATTTGAAACGAATAGACAAATATTTCTCATATCTATATTTTCATTCATGTTTTAAAAGGAAGTCAGCCATTATGACGATGTAGAGTAACTCCTTAAACAATACTCAACCAACAGGGTATAGGGAGGATGTGAAACTTAAAACGAATATGCAAAATTAGCTAGAAGCTAATTAATTAAAGGATGAACTTTACAAGCATCGAGAGAATCTCTTTATTTCGAAACAGGTTAGGGCAGCTTTAAATTAGGCAACAAAAAAAGAAAAGAAAAAAACAGCATGAATAAAAACAATGTATAAAGCGGACCAGAATTTGACTTCAAACTATCATAAAGACATATTTCCTACTGAAATTACAACACAAGAGACATTCTAATTTGCATTTACCTTAATGTAAATCTATAAAAACAAATCGTGTGTACCAACTTTTGTACATGTAAATGATCATACAAAACTTCGACACAATTTAAACAAATATTTATTCCATTGTAACATCATCGATAGTCCTCTATGTACTTGTGGAAAAAGTGAAGATCGAGTCCTTAAAAAAAAAACCAACAACTATTGTCAGTTCTAATTGAATACTTTTGTCTATTAAATTCGTAGAAAGAATTATATGTTAAGATGTGATTAATTAGTGACTTTATAGTAAAACCAAACTGTCGGTAAATGATAGATGTGCGCATCTACAAAGCTTTTTCATACATGTATCATTTCTCGTAATGAACAGAATATATGTTCCGCTTTTCAGAAATTCATATCTTTATTCTTTTATTGAGCAAGTTCAACTAACATGTAAGGTGTTCGATTTTGTGCACAAATAATGGAGACGATTAACCTGCTTATAGAAAGTCAGCGTGATTAATTCTACACAATGAGTGTTGTAAAATCTTACTTACATTTCTAGTTGAATATTAGTGAACTAAGTATTATGGAAAAGTATTTTACAGATATCAATCGAATCCCCTTCATCTATCTATTCAGCAATTTACAACTAAAGTGTTCCCAATTTTTTTTTTTTTACACACGAGATCCATGTGCTCCATCTGACAATCAGCTGATGCTTGTTGATTGAGAAGTTTGTCACGGCCTTATAGGGGAAAACAAACGGAAATTCTACAGCATGCGGTGTGATTTTTCGAACTTCTTTATTACAAATTTTCTCCAAAACACACACAAACAAAATTATCTATTGTAGTTATTTAATTCAGTTCACAAGTGAAAGTTTGGGAAAGTTCCCAGTTGTTTCCACACTAAAATAAAAAAAAAAATGTACGGTCGCACTCACGAACAAAGTTCTTGCAATTATTAAGTGGAAAATGATTGTGGTGATTCACGCTACTTTCACTTCAATTACTGCGATTTGATGCTAGCACAAAGCAAATTGTCACCGTTATCAACGTTGACCAATTGATTTCATTTTGATTTTAACCATCCACGCAACTTACATAAAATTATCATAATATTATAACTAGTGGTTCTTTATCTTTTGCTGGAGGAAACTCCTCGCTTTGCGTAATGCATACAATATCAGACACCGAAATTCACGAAGTAAAGGGATAATCATTTAAAAAATATGTCATATAGACTTGATCCGATGGGCTTGGTAAGTTGGAGTATATGTTCAAACATCGTCCTTGATACCCCCAATGAAATCAACAGACCAACAAACAAATCATAAGACTAACGGCAATTTATATCAATGTGATTTACTCCACAAATTACCAATGATTTAAAAATCTAAAATAGTAAAGTTGAAACAAGAAATCACCCCATTCAAACAATTTACAATTCGTCGTGGAAAATAGATCTTTATATTTTAGATAAGTATTTTGCAAGAAAAAGTGTACTTTGCATTATATCCATTAAATGGAATTTTATACTCCGTGGGATGCCGTGAAAACGCACCGGGCCATTATCAAGTGGACAAGTCGTCTTCTACGGAGGGCATTCAGATTCAAGCCGCAATTTCAAAGGCGCCAACTATTGATTACAATAATAAACCAGTATTTCGGGATTATCTTCGCGTAAATAGCAAAACGTATTGAAAACACTTTTCAAAAACTTTTACAATCATACACATATGATTTTGATAATAAAAACAAATCCATTTTTATGATTTTTCGCCTGCAAAATTCTGCCTCTAGGGTCACCGTGTACATGTATATACAGTAACGGCCACTGTGGCGATAACATAAGATTGTGGCTATAAATAGATTGGTCCACGTTTTCAAATTTGATTTCGACATTATTTATACATACATGTATAGGTGTTGCACGTCTCATGTTAATTTTCCTAAAGGTGTTGCATGAAAGATCGATAAAATTAAGTTCTTCAAATATATGATAAAACCAATTGGAACTTATGTCTTGATTTGAACATTTGTGAAAATAAGTTTAAAATACGTGTATTGACAAACATTAGCCAAAATACTTCGAGTTTAAATCAAGCAATAAGCGATTTATATGATTTTTAGCGTTAAAATGGAGGGGTATCCCCGAATTTTAGAAAAACTGCCTCCTTGAAACGAAATAAATTTAGCATGAATATCTTCTTCGAGATAAACCGTCGCTTTTGAAATTTTGTTTCAGGGAAGCATTTTTATGGAAAATTAAAAAATGGAAACGACTTCACTGATGTCATCTTTCACTTTCACCTGTACGTTAATTTTCCACAGAAATGTATGTTTCAGTGAGTAAGGTCGTCGAATTTATTATGTATAAATTTAGATGTGTTCCTTAAAACGACCGGGTTCGAATCCCTCACGAACACATTTTTTTTCATATTATGTGTTCCATCTAAATTGTTTTCTTAATTGAAACACACTTCTAGTTTTTATAAATGTTTCAGGTTAAATCTCTGTTTATTACAACGTGCCGAGTTTGAAATAAGCTTCCAACCTGGGCACTGTTTATAGTTTGTGAATGGGATTCGCTGTAAACATGCCGAATACAACACGCAATACCTGTGTTTTAATAGTTTGATAATTGGCGGGGTTTCACTATCTTAAGATTGTCATAAGAGAGATCGTAAGAGTGTCTTATTTTCAGTTTTAACAACATTTATTCAGGTATATAGTCAGACTTTTACACAACCCTTACAACCCAACCTGACCAGGGGGTACAGGGTTATAAGAATTCCAACTCTTTCGCTCACACATTCACACGGACAGACATTCATACTAAACAAAGGCTAGAAGTAAAGAAAATAGGGAAAAAAAATGACAATGTACTCTGGCTGAGTTCATAAATATAATACTGTAATAATTAACAATCAGATATATGATGTAATACCAAGGTTGTTATAAAAAAAAAATACTACTTTAAACACACTATTGATTGAATATACATTTACCTCTCCTCTTACGAGAAAAAGAAAAATTATAACAAATGTATATAATACTAAAAAAGAAGCATTTAGGATATTTTTGTTTTAATATAGTTTACATTATACTTGAGCTAATGTTTCAAATAATTTCCATTTCTTTTCAAACTGATCTGTACAATTATGTTTACTTGCAATTTGTATTTCCACTCTGTATACATTAGTCCAAGTGGCTTTAAATTTACTCAATGACAAACAATCTCCTGTACATTTATAATGTTTCAAATGGTAATTTACAAAGTTTACCATTTTAATTTTCGAACATCCAAGGATAAAAGTTTTATTATCAGTTATAATATTAAATGAAAAGGTTTCTGTAAACCAACATTGCACATTTCGTTAAGAAATACTGACTTTTTCACAATCATACATAATGTGTTCCAATGATTCTCTCTCCTCTAAACAAAAAGTACATAAATCATTGTCTGATTTGCCCAATCATTTTCTAAAAAGTGTTTGTAGTTAAAATTCTCTGATTTACTCGATATTGTAGCCATTGTAATTCACCACCTTTTGCGTTCATAAAAACATCCTTATGAATTCCTCTCCATTCTTCACTAGATATTTCAAATTGTTTATCCCATTGTTTTTGTCCAGTTGGTTTTTCTTTGCTAGAATTCAACATTTTGTAAATTTTTCTAATATTGGTTTTATTATCTAGTAAAGGTCAAATGTGTAAGGGAATAGTTGGTTCTTGTTCTTTAATCAGATGATCAATGTTAAAATCTTTCATCATTTTTGTCTTAAGATCTGACTTATGACAATCGTAAGATACGGCAGAACCGTTTCACAAAACTATCTTAACTTCAAGAAATCTTAAGATAGATCTGAGGACGCTGTTACATGTACTTGTATACTCGTTACATTGTAAAATATCGTGTTTAATGTTACATGTAAATGAAAGATTAAAGTATTCAAAAATATAAATAGGAAGTTGAAATATTGCGATTTTAGGCATTTGTAATTATCTAATATATTTATAAAATCTGATACATTGTACTTCTTTTTTTTAAATCATGTGACCTACACTTTATTTCGTATTTCAAAAGTTACCTTCGATTTGTGTACTATTTGACTTAAGAAATTGTGATAAAAAAATAAACATTGAATGATATTTTTGTAGAAAGACTATATCAAAGTCTGATATATTTTTTATTTTCTCTCTCCCTTTGCTTTGTGGTCAGAGTTATGTACAGTTGCCAACTGTTGGTGTTAGAAAATAATACATACGAGTATAAGAGCTGTTAGACTGTAGTAGTATAGAATATTAGATAATTGAAACACTCGTAACGTGTAACCGTTTGATACTCAGAAGAAGAAAAAGACAATTTAATTTTCACGATTTCAAAAATTATATTTAGACTACGTCATGTATAATGTATTGACACATAAACAATATTAGGCTTGCCCTTAGTACTGGGGAATGCAAGGTGAAGATAACGAACAGTGACCAATCTCATAACTCCTACAAGCAATACAAAATAGATAGTTGGGCAAACACGGACCCCTGGACACACCAGAGGTGGGATCAGGTGCCTAGGAGGAGTAAGCATCCCCTGTTGACCGGTCACACCCGCCGTGAGCCCCATATCCCGATCAGGCAAACGGAGTTATCCGCAGTCAAAATCAGTGTGCCAAGAACGGCTTAACAATCGGTATGAAACACGTCAGACAGCATTTGACCCAAATGCGAGGTCGTATTGACGAACTAGATCGTTATAACGACCATAGAATCCTACAGGTATTGAAATAGCAAATACGCAATAAGAGTAAAAATAAGGACGAAGGTCCGTTCTACGTCACGAGTATGGCACCAACTTTTGTATTGGCTGCGCCTGTCAATAGGAAGCCAATGTAAAGAAATCAGCACTGGAGTTATGTGATCACTTCTCTTGGTACGAGTGATGATTCGTGCTGCCATATTCTGTATCCGCTGCAGTTCTGCCAAGTCGGTTGTGTTAATACCGAAAAGAAGAGCATTGGCGTAGTCGAACCGAGATGTCACGAGGGCACATACTAGGGTCTTGCACCCATCTTCTGTTATGAGCGACCGTATTCGTCCCATGTTACGTAGTTGATGATAGCAAGCACGAGACACAGATGAGATTTGGTTTTTAATGCAAAGTGTCTTATCAAACCATACACCTAGAATCTTCAAAAACGGTGTCTCATTGATAATAGTAGGTCAGGTATAAACCATTCCGGGTCATAGGATGACCACTATATTAGGTCAGATATAAAACACTCTGGGCCATAGGATGACCACTGTACTGGAATAAACCATTCCGAGTCATAGGATGACCACTGTACTAGAAACAGATATAAACTATTCCGGGTCATAGGATGACCACTGTATTAGGTAAGATATAAAACACTCTGGGTCATAGGATGACCACTGTACTGGAATAAACCATTCCGAGTCATAGGATGACCACTGTACTGGAAACAGATATAAACTATTCCGGGTCATAGGATGACCACTGTATTAGGTAAGATATAAAACATTCCGGGTCATAGGATGACCACTGTACTAGAAACAGATATAAACCATTCCAGGTCATAGGATGACCACTGCATTAGGTCAGATATAAAACACTCTGGGTCATAGGATGACCACTGTACTAGAAACAGATATAAACCATTCCGGGTCATAGCATGATCTATGTACTAGAAACATATATAAACCATTCCGGGTCATATCATGATCTCTATACTAGAAAGAGATATAAAACATTCCGGGTCATAGCATGATCTCTATACTACACTGAGTGGCCAAAAGTATTGCAACAAACATGGCTGACGTCATCACAATGTAAATAACAGCTGCATGGAAAAAACCAACTTTCAATGAAATAAACATTATTTATTTACCATTTTTTTCTAGTATTTTGTTGCAAAGTCTTTCTGAATAATAACTTATCGTAGTTTTGAAGATATTGAAGCATGGAAGCTACGGATATATGTTTGAGAGAGGCCATTCCAAATTTTTGTCACTGCAGCCATTAGGTCATCCCGGTTTTTAATATCATCAAACTCACGGGACAGTTTGATTTTGATACAACGCCAGACATTTTCAATGACATTAAGGTCCGGGGACTGTGCAGGCCAGTTGAATTTTGTAATACCGTTTTCTTGTTTCCAAGTATTGGTCTGTCTAGAGGAGTGAGGGTGGAATTATCGTCTTGGAAAATAAATTGCTGATTCCAAAAACTTTGACAACAACAGGCCATAAGTGATTATCCAGTAATTCAATATACTTTGCTGAGTTTAGATTTCTATCAACAGGTGCACGAACACCTATACCATAATAGGTAATACACCCCTAAAACATACAACTTACTCTCACGGGCGTTTTGCGTTGGTTCAGACGGTAAGGTTTCCTCTTCTCGGACGATTTTCTCCACAAACTTACAGAGCTATTTTGTCCAATGACTACCTGTGTTTCGTCTAAGAAAATAACTTTCTACCACTGTTCAGGTTTCCAATGTCTTTTCCTCTGCACCACAAAATTCGGCGTTGTTTGTTGACTTTAGCGATTGTAAGCGTTTTCTGAATTTTGCCCCTCCTGTATCCTTCCTGGTGTAACTTACGACGAACAGTTCTCATGGACACATTTGTACCTTCATTCCTATTAAAAGTTGATGTAATGTCTTGAAGAAATTGTCTTCTATTAGTTTTCAGAATGCGATAAAGTTTCTGATCACCCCTCTCATCTATCACTCGGGGCCTTCCACTCCGGGGATCGTTTTTAACACTTTCTTTTAGACGGAATTTTTTCAAAACTCGTCAAACAGTGCTTCAATGGATTCCCAATGATTCACTAATTTTGTTGTCATTAAATCCCTTTGAATTTAGAATTACAATCCTTTCTTTTACGTCCTTTGACAATTCTCTCTCATTCTTCGACATTGTTTTCATTCGATACCTTACCGGAAATCGTTTGCTACTTTGAATTACAAACGGTTCCCCATATAATTCGTACCCTAGTTAATTCGCATACCTGACATCACGACCCTAACTTACTTTGGTACACGTCAGCAATAAAAATATAATTTGAAGCGAGTAAAATTGTGATGACGTCAACCATGTTTGTTGCAATACTTTTGGCCACTCAGTGTAGAAACAGATATAAAACATTCCGGGTCATAAGATAACATCATATCATTTAATGCTGATTCAATATCACTTAGATCGATAAACTTTGTTCCTTTGAACTTTCCTTTTGACCTTGAGAAAAGCCAAAGTCTTTCGGCGTTAAGAGGTATAGCGCTTTTGTGGACGAAAATCTAAAGTTATATAACTGGTTTCCAATAATAGACTGTCGTGTTATTTTTAAATATAAGGCCAACGTTTTTAATGTTTCGTTAACGAAGTTAAATAACTGTTGCAGTTTAGCATTACTGACATTCATATGAGTCGTTATTTAATCAATAAACTATTTTCTATGTGGAATGATGAACTGTACAATATTTTCATAGATGCATTCATATCACACAACAACCCTTTTACATATGGCATTACTTAGCTCACTGTCATTTTCTGACATGGCTGCAGCACCTTTAATAGATTTCATCAGTTCATTTGCCTTTGGTTGATAATTCGAGTGTTTAGCTTTGCCTAAATATCATATGACAGTTGCTATATAATGTACATGAGTTTTTATATTCGCTTTTGAGAAAACAAACTGTATAACAGTTATTTTCCTCCCTTTACCCATTTTTACTTATTATATGCTGTGCATTTGTGCCCCTTTTCTTGTAGTATTTGTTTAGCTTTTCGTCAGCCACATTACAGTTTGAAAATCCTGTGTACACAGACGGGTTAGCGTAAACAAACGAAACTACAGTGATCTCAGAATAAATTCCTTTTTTCTAAGTTGTAACTTGCAAATATTGGAAGTTATGATGAAAATGACTAATATTTGTTAAAATATATGTATCACATTCATAATACCCCCCCCCCCCCAAAAAAAAACGACCCAAAAATAATAAAAGCAGGAAAAAAATATTAATAAAAAAAATTATTGGGAAAATATTGAACTTGTACTCAGAATGTATTCTACCGAGCACCTAAACCACTAGACCACCCAGGCATATATAAACCACTAGGCCACCCAGGCACAAACTCCCCGTTGAGGCCTCATTACGTCATCTACGAATATACCATTCTCTACCCAGAGTTCCGTGCGCTCCTCGCACTACACCTCTGTTAACGGCTTTTTATAGAAATCTTGTAAAAGTTTCTATAATCCAACATTTATGTTTTGGACTAAATATTTAGTCATATTATGATATGTTTTTGGTGCAATTAAATTGATGCTTACTGTAAATTGTTTAAAATCGCCGTTTTCTGATCATAGATTTGGAACTACTTCGTAATATACGTATGAATGTAGGACATACACGTGGTGGAGATTTAAATGTAAACATGGAATCAAAAGTAAGAAAGGCTGTAAAAATACGACAAAACTTGTAAAATAAGAGACAAACAGCTAAATGGTAAATAGGTACTTATTAAAGTGTCAGTGGGCTATGAAAGGAGCCTGATGTATCACCTGTTGCCCGAACTTTTAAAGGGAAAGGAAATCGAGAATGGTTGTTTATATCATGTGATTATATTGCCTCGTGATTCCAAGCGTTGACAGAGGTGTATGTGAAGCTTGCGTAACGCGCCCTCTGGTGAGATAATGCGAATAAACCTCTCCTATGTGACGCAGTACAATATACAGATTTGAATATTGTGAGTCCGCGATTATCACGCAGGCAAATAACACTAAAGAAGTAGTTCGTAGTTAAAAGTTTGAAGATATTGACATTAAGAGCAGTAATATAAAAGTATGGATTTTATTTTAAGCATAAAATGATCAAACGATCCTTAAAAAGTAGGGAGACTCTGTTCCAATTATTGTGTAAAGTAATAAACTTGATGTTTACGTTCTTGTTTAGAAAGTTGTTTACGTTTGACGTTATGTTTTTTCGTCATTCTACAGTGACGTCACACAGTATACGCGGCCTAAAAAATCGCTATCCTATAATGCCTAACTGGAAGAGTTTGGTTTGTAAGTAAACGAACTCTGGCGGAAGTTTGCACCCAGGCATATAAGTTTAGATTTCACGTTTGACAGGCTATTAAATCTCAAGGTAACTTTGTTATCCGGTGTCATTCTGG
Source organism: Ostrea edulis (assembly GCF_947568905.1). Lineage (NCBI taxonomy): Eukaryota > Metazoa > Mollusca > Bivalvia > Ostreida > Ostreidae > Ostrea > Ostrea edulis. The sequence continues at coordinate 9,780,891 of NC_079173.1, read as the reverse complement.
CCGGGTTTCACAACGTGCAAACGTCATATAAAATGGCGGGAGGGCGGGTTTACCGGTTGGCAGGGGGAAGGCCGGATGTCCCTGTAATAGGGTACTTATTTTGTGTAATCAACTCCTCTCACACCTCTTACTTGACATTCCGCAAACTTTGTACAGTTGTTATAGATACATTGAAGATGTGCATGTGCCCTTTTGAAAGTGATCAGACATTTTTTTTTTTTAAATTGCATGTATTTGATATCGTATCAGTTTATTGACCAAGAACCTTACAGTTCATAGGTATAAAGTATATACAACAGCAAATTACGCAATGAAATAATAATAGTAAAGGAGCAGTCAGTACCTATTTTTATTGTCTTACGTTTGACGACATGCCGGAGTCGAGTGGCGAAGCAAGCGCCTGAACCACCACGCTATCAGGACCGAGGATTTGTGACACTAGGGACAGAACTGATGATTGTTTGATTGTACAATGTATATTGTTTAACGTCCCTCTCGAGAATTCTTCACTCATATGGTGACCATTGTCGGTGAAGGGCTGCTAAATTTAGGCCTAAGCTCGGCGCTTACGGTCTTTAAGCAGGGAAGGTTTTTTTTAACCGCGCTACACCTGCTGTGGCACGGATCCTCGGATTTTGCGGTCTCGTCCGAAGGACCGCCCCATTTACGAGGCATTTAGTCGCCTCTTACGATATGCAGGGGGTATTGAGGACTTATTCTAACCGGGTCTTCACAGGAGGAATCGATGCATGGAGAAACATATTAGCCATATATTCTCCTGAAGAAGATGTCCATATACATGCAGTACAAGACGTAGTATGCATATTAATGCAATGAAACTCACGATTTATTACATATAAATCATACACAAAAACAATATCAACTCTAATACAGGGTGGCCTTTGAATAAATTATTTTTTCAGCACTTGAACCTTGTAACCACAATGTCTGCATGCCTAATGAAAAACAATAACGGCATTAATCAGAATGATTTGAACATATAGAATCTGCCTAAATTAGCTTTTTTTTTTATTCATAATGAAAATATCAAACGAGAACGGTCATTTTCATCATCTAAACATGACGTCTAATTGACTATGGCATGTTATGCATTTCAATCTAAAAGACACATTCTGTTTGCGATGAGAGTAAAACTGTTTTGAACACAAGTCAACACGTTTCAGCATTCTAGTCGGAAATCAGGGGTCATCTTGACTACTGAGAAGATGGGCAATCACAGTTCATCGTTGTAAAAGTACCACCATGGCAATGCAAGGTGACTGGAGAGTACTGCCGACGTGGAGAAGTGCACTCACGTGACAGCATAACCAAGCAGTGACTCCCATAGCTTCTTCCACATTCACCAACCGGGGACCAATCTGACCATATCCCTGGCACTGCAAAATATACCACTGAAATCATGCTATTGTAACACTGAATTCTGAAATTTAGGATATTTTTATTGAGTACGGAATTTGTGTAGATTAAGTTCTAAAATCATTATGATAATGCAAACTATTTTATCAATATCCTTTGATACTCTATTTCTAAAATAATTAATGATCACTTGAATCAATCTGTGGCAAAATAACCCATGGCAGAAACAAAATAGTACTATCTCTTTAAAGATCAGCACGTGCACGTCACAATATTTCTTTAGAGATAAACACGTGTGCACGCTACAATCTCTTTAGAGATAAACACGTGTGCACGCTGCAATCTCTTTAGAGATAAACACGTGTGCACGCTACAATCTCTTTAGAGATAAACACGTGTGCACGTTATGATCTCTTTAGAGATAAACACGTGTGCACGCTACAATCTCTTTAGAGATAAACACATGTAGACGCTACAATCTCTTTAGAGATAAACACATGTAGACGCTACAATCTCTTTAGAGATAAACACATGTGCACGTTACGATCTCTTTAGAGACAAACACGTGTACACGCTACAATCTCTTTAGAGACACGCACATGCCATGATATATCTCCATTTAGATGAACACGTGGACGCCATGGTATCCTCATTTAGATGAACACGTCCGCACCACAATGAAATTACATATATTTACAAGGATGATTTGCATATTTTCAAATTAATTTATGCTACGATAAACTTAAATCAACCAATACTAATTTTAACTCTAGGTCATTAAATCTGAAAGACTTATTGTAATGTACACAGTATTGCTTATTTATTGTTGTTCTATGATAAGTGAATACAGTAGGATATTTGCAAATGCAATAAAGCTGGAATTAATAGTACATGTACATACAAATTAAACAGTGGCATGTATTTTCATGAATGTTAAAGACTGTAAACATTGCTCAATGTGAATTTCAATTTGCTATTGTTTTCTCATTGAAAGTACCAAATAACGCAACACCAACGTGTACATGAATTAGTCTATCATAAGTATGACGTGTTAGGTATTAGTCTTGCCATACCGTCATTGTCTATTATATCGATGATTTTTGTTTGAACATGAGAAATGAGTCCGTGGGATATTTTCTTTAGCGTAAGTATGTGTCGCTCTGTGCCCTCCATCTCCGCGTCATCTTTCGGACGGGCATGCATTAAAGCTGAACCTGTTTCGTTTGGCTGGAACACAACTTTTACTGGTGCGAATTCCCAATCCATGAAGAAATCTGAAACAATCATAATACATGAACTTTTACTGGTGCGAATTATAAATCCATGAAGAAATCCATCGTAGGAAACTCACGGTCGGTCGCACTCCTTTTACCCCCCCCCCCCCCCCCCCCCCCCCCCCCCCCCCCCCCCCCCGTGGGACAAAACGCCGATATTTTGTTGGAAGTTGTGTCTCGGCTTCTATATGCAATTGGTCGCTTTACTATTCCTTATTGCGATATTCAACTAATGAAAACGCACCTTATTTCTAGTGTTGGGGAGCATTGAAAAACATACTTTCGAAGAGAATATTTTGACTACGTTAAAGTTGGACAAGTTACAAAGCTTTCAGCAAGATGCTTTATCTGCATTATTGAAGCGGAGGGTGTATTTGTGTCTATAAAAATGGGTAGGAAAAGTCTACGTACAGGTCAACATGTTCATCACTCGTAGTCTCACCACTTCTATCCATCATACGGGAACAATGTGTTTTTAACGGACTTGGCATTTCATCGGTTTAAAGACTTATAAATATGTTAAACTTACTTGTGTATTAAGTTACTGTCGTAATTTGTTCCAGTTGTGTTGTCGGCACATTTTCAGCCAGTAATTATGACCTTTACATACCTCTCTGATGTCTACGATAATAACAAAATGCCATGTGAACGGGATTGTAAGACTATATTTTAATTTAAATTTGCATCTAAATTCTAAATTGTACCATGCATGATTGATTTTATTCACGTGCTATATAGCAGTGATGATAATAAACACACCAGTGGCGGATCCAGGTTTTCCGAAAGGGTGGGGGGGGCATGTGAAAGTGAAATATTAGCCAAAAGTAATCAGCCATTTTGAGTGCCAAATCTGGAGTTTTCATCTATATATCTTTGATGGTGGGCCACAACAATACAACGACACCTTCATGGACGCCGCCATTACTGCTGACACTTTGCATTCTGGGAATATTTACGGCGATTCCCATTAGTTCTCGATAGGTCACGTAAAGATCATGGATTTTAATGAGTTACTAGTATTCGAAAATATCGGCGTTGTGTCCTATGGGAAGTAAAAGGAGTGCGACCGACCGTGAGTTTCCGACGATGGAAGAAATCTGAAACATTCACAATGTAAAACTTATACGGTACCAATTTTGATGCACCAGATGCGCATTTCGACAAATAATGTCATTAATACATCAGATACGGTTACCGTGCTGGCACATTCACATTGGTGGTAAATGACACATTCACGTTGGCGGTAAATGAAATGCTTTTGTAACACACTAAATGTCTCCAACTGTGATCAAGTTCAATATTGTGATAAAATTGACCTTCATCTTAACAATCATATCAATTTAGTCTACTATATATATGAAATGTTTCAAAGTTTTGACCAATGGTAAAGATGCGAAGACAGAGAAAGACAGTTAGCCATAGAGAGACATATAGACAAAAATGGATTTTAATAAATATAATAGTGTTTAGAATATCTGAATTCATGTGCGTATTAATCACAACTGCAGCGCATTTGAGAGGAAATGGCTCTCGTTACAATTTGTTAGAGATATCAAAGACAAAAACATTGGGAATGTAAACATATTCAGATGAATTTGCATCATATGACGTCACCGTAACACCTTGACGAAAATCAGTTTGACACAAACTGTCATTTACACGGATTTCTAGGTGTAGCATAGCTGATAATAAAATCCACAACATAGCCGATATTAGACTGAATAACTTAACTTTTAACGCAAGTTCTAAAAAGTAGCACTGCATGGTGCCATGCATCAAGGCAATTCTAGGCAAATTTAAACAAGGAGAGAGGGTCTATGCTTTTGGAGGAAACTGTATAAATGTACGAGGCGATTCATCACATCCTATCAATATTAATGTTTAGCAATATATTCAGAAAAGACTTGCGAACGGCTATTTAAATTATCAAATTACTCAGAAAAAAAAATCATTTTATTTCAGAGACACTAAAGGTACATACCACCGTCAAAATCCGGAATATAGTACTCAGTGCGGTACTTCGTTTTCTTGTGGTTAATTCTGAATTTGACAGGGCGTCCCATTTCTCCAATTCGTCGTCCTTTTCCTGATAAAAAATATATATTCAAAGTCATAAACACGGAAGAACACAAACGCCTTTCTGAAATGATAGACGAGCACATCATTGTCCACTACTGTATAGAATTACTGAAATATTTTATTTGCATCTAAAATTTTAGATAGGCTATTTGATTTTCCGTCGAATTTTCATTAATAAAATGTAGACTCATGTGTTTTTCTTTTTCCTTGAAGTGCATAAATATAACAATGATACATTTTCGAAAATTTGTGATGAAGGTTTGAAATATTGCTAATGATTTACCTATTAAACAAAAAAAGTAAAATTGATTTTTAAAAATTCAATCACTTTGGGAATACATGTCATACGTTTTGGTGTAAATCTAAGAAATGAATATTAACCATTTTCAAAATATCACTAGGTTATGAAGTTATGAAAAGCCTTCACCGTACATTTCATCACATACCACCCCACATAATAGCCCTGCAGTGAACTTCTGAAATGGACACACGCACTGTCTCTCTCTGTGTGTGTATGTGCATTTGAGTCAAGCAGACATCGTCCATAATGACGACGCGGTGAGCCTTAAACATAAAATCTTGTTTTAAGATTTTTATCATTCCTTGACCGAGAAAATCTGTTGTCATCATTTTGAAAGAGTTATGACGTCAGTGTAACTTAGGCCTAGCTAATCGTGTTGATGCAAATTTCTTACTGCAACAATAATGAACCAATCTTCCTTTCTATGTTGCTAAGAAAGGTTCACTACACCCTGATTGTCAGGTTTATTTGGGCGAGGTTCCTTCTTCAAACCGGTGTCTAGAGTACTGACGTTTGTCCTTACAAAAAACGTCATTGGAAATTTGATATTTTGCTTAGTACGTTCCTATAACAAAGGAATTGTACACATTTGGATCATGAATGAATAATTTAATTCTTCTTGTATCCTTGTCTCTGATTGGTCAAATTCCAATTGAGGGACACAGGTTATTTTTGTATAACCTGGTTTGGTCAGCTGGTTTGGTATGGGGACACACCCCCTTGACAACCAGATGTCGGAACTATTTTTTTCTCTCTCTCTAAACTTCTATGGAATAGAAAGTCAACGTGCACAATAAGATACTTCGGTTTGATACACATGTTGTTTTCTCGTTGTCAATATTAGCATCTCGGCCTACTTGTACGCAAATCACTTTTGTTAAACATCTTTCTCTGTATGTATGGTCGAATAATACTATTGATAGATTAAAACAAATATATTATATTCGAATTAATGATTTTCCAAGTAAGTATTACCCTGTTCATTTTGAAATACATTTCTCACTGGGGAAAAGAAGGGGGTGCGGTGTTTCATTCCTTGATCCGTCTTTCAACAAAGCAAGCAAAAATTCATACGTCACATTTTATCACATGACGTCAGACATATTGACATGTGGATGCTATTTGTTACTTGCTTACATATTTTCTTGTGTCGGATTTACTATTAGCGATAACATTGCATACAAGGGTAAGTTTTCATTTAGTAGAAGTTTTCACAGAGTTGAAAGCCGCAAATTATTGCATTTTCTGATATTTGAAGATTTATTTTGGGTAGGCCTAAACAATGCAATTTCCCGTATTTTCTCAATCTGTCGGAGATGAGCGACTTCAAAGTCGATCTCCATCTCTAAAGGGCAGCGAAATACTCATTACATGGATAGTCTACACATATTTTCTATCATGGTAAACTTCACTTTCGATACAATATTTTGATAAATGGCTAGGCTCCGCAGAACTAAGATTAAAGATGGCGATCTTTGGCTTCGTAGCTGGATCTAGACGCTTCGTGTCGCTGTTGCTTAGTAAATCATTGCGCGGCTTGGTTGACTTGTATTTTTCCGAGTGTATATACATTTTGATAAACGAAGGTTAGCATCTTTATCTCTTGCATTAAATTATTAGGAATGACTTTAATTCTGGGGCAAGGTATACGAGTATAAGCTGGTTTGGGTCAGTTTACGCTTTTTTATAATCCGCTTCGCGGATTATAAAGCGTAAAATGACCCAAACCAGCTTATACTCGTATAACTTGCCCCAGAATTAAAGGCATTCCTTAAATAACGTTCAATTTTGATGTCACTTATGGTATGGATAAGCGTTAAATGAAACACATAACGTTAGCACTCCTTTCTAATATTTTGACACCCTGACACAAATAACATACTTAATCTATAAACCTGTTAGAATAAGATATTTATGAAGTGTTGCAGGTGTCCCTGCATGGAACAGTATAGAATATGACTAGTGTAATTGTTGCCCTTCATGCTTATTCCAATCGATTTAGGATATTCATTAATGGCAAACTTCCATCTTTTGGTCACTTCTAACGCGTGTCCATTTTTGTGGTAAGCATTTACTGTCATGTAGAGTTGGATCACGTGGCATTTTCGTACACTTTATAATCTAGCATGCGCAAGAGGAAGGATGTATGGTAAGCTAGCTTCCTTTCTCTCCAAGGTATGCCAACTTTATAATGACCGTCCTCGCTGATTATAATTGTAGATTCCTTAACTGAAAGTGCTCTTGTTCTGGCCTTCAATTCGACATTTAGATGTATCGACGACGTTTTATTTATTAACAATAATTGTATCCATGTGTCGATTCGATATATCCCTGTGAACTCGAATAAAAGACACCATAGAGTCGTCCACTTCTGCTTTATACTTTGATATTTCATTGAAAGTAGATAATGACGGCAAATTGACAACTCAACTTTATGATAAACAGGATGATTTCAGCTTCTCCATCGTCAACTTCCTATATTTATGTAGCAATATTCTATTATCACCTGCATATAGTGTTTATATCTCTCAATAGATTCGATACGCTAGAGCTTGTTTTTCATATCGTCAGTTTTTAAATCGAGGCAAGCTACTGACAAACAAGTCGATGGTACAGGGGTTTCAACAGTCTTGTTTAAAGTCAACATTTCGCAAATTCTATGGTCGTTATAACGATCTAATTTGTCAATATATCCCATCAATGGGTCAAATGCTGTCTGACGTGTTTCATACCGATTGTTAGACCGTTCTTGGTACACTGATTTTGACTACTGATAACTCTGATCGGGATATGGGGCTCAAGACGTGTGTGACCGATCGGCAGGGGATGCTTACTTCTTCTAGGCACCTGATCCTACCTCTGGTATATCCAGGAGTCCGTGTTTGCCCAACTATCTATTTTGTTTTGCTTATAGGAGTTATGAGATCACTGTTTGTTATCTTATCTTCACCTTTCGTATATCCTCAACAGACATGCAAGCTTTACGCCTCGATATTGTATCATCCAAATCAAGTGTTTCTAACTGTTGTGAAGGATCACTTCATCGAAATTCTCAAAGTCTGTATGAGTTGAGTTCGCACTTGAGTCAATGCGCACTGATTCACGAACTATCTATCCCATTTGAGTGCGGATTGCGAATGGCTGGTAGGCATAGACGACATATATTTCGAGCGGAATGTGTGCGATGGGGTCGTCTGCGCCAATCAACAGCATGACGTCATCTGTCTCGGCTTCTGAAGACTGCCAGGTAGGGTCAGCATCCTTGCGGATGAGTGTGCAGACATTGGTAAAAAAAAACATTTGCAGCTGTATCACATGGTCACAGTTCAAAGGTTTCGGTACGTTGTGGGCGATATTTCGTGTATTACTGGCTTTCTTGTTATATCAAGGATATCTAGAAGACTTTCATGCCAGAGTCTTGTCATCGACGAGTGATGCATTCGTTTACAAAGACCTACCGTCTTTCCTTACAACAGTAACGGGAATTTTGTCCAAACAATTATTCTTAACGATATTTCGTAGCTACGCATTGTACATCTCATTGTTCAGCTGTTAAATGATTTTCATCATTTACAACTTACTTGTGCAAAAGTACAGAGTGTTTAAGATAACAATCTGAAGTTGTATGTCGTATTTGTTTTCGATGTGTGAACATGTTGTTTTCACGAACATGATGAAGACCAAACTTAAAAGAGGTGATTGTTGTTTCTTAATCTGAAAACCTTGGCAAATCAGAGAACCGCGGTTCTCTACCAGACTCTATAATAATTAAATGTGCAACATCTTACCACTTACATCCCAGAATAGTAGGTAATCTTCTAACAATGCCTGTTATGCTATCGGAGTTGTCTATATGCAAGATGAAGATAACGAACAGTGATCAATCTCATAACTCCTATAAACAATACAAAATAGATAGTTGGGCAAACACGGACCCCTGGACACACCAGAAGTGGGTTCAGCTGCCTAAGAGGAGTAAACATCCCCTGTCGACTGGTCACACCCACCGTGAGCCCTATATCCTGATCAGGTAAACGGAGTTATCCGCAGTCAAAATCAGTGTGCCAAGACCGGCTTAACAATCGGTATGAAACTTTTCTTGCCACACTCTCAACTATTTTAGCCTCTTTAGCTTCAACACTTTGTTCGAATATTTCTTGTTTTATTTCTAGATCTTGTGTGTGTTCGTTTTTTTTTATTAAGTAATTAACAGTTTCCTTAATTAATTAACAGCGATTACCCTCCCCCAATTTTTGAGTTTTGAAGTTTAGACCGTGACGATGAAACATATAACAGATTCACGAAAGTTGCTACCTACAGAACTGTCAACTTCTGTATTTCAGACTCCGTTTGGAAAATATTTCCCGTAATTCATTATATTTCTGAAAATTCTCATAACTTGTCGGCTATTTATCATATAGCTAATACACGTGTTCTACATTGTTGTATAATATCAGAAATTCTATGGTCGTTATAATGATGTAATTTGCGATTACAAGGTATCACTGCGTCGAATGCTGTCTGATGTGTTTTATACTAATTGTTGGTCCATTCTTTGGCACACTGATTTTAACTACGGATTGCTCCGTTTATCTGACCAAGAGGGGTCTTACGGCGAGTGTGACCGGTCAACAGGGGATGGTCACTTCTCTTAGGCACCTGATTTCACCTATGTTATGTCCGGGTGGCCATTGTTTGCCTCTCTCGTAATTTTGTATTTTCTACAGGATTTATTATGTTGATCACGGTTTGTTTGCTTTATGTTTTCACCACATCTTTGTTCATTTTCTCAGGAGGACCAACATTTTCGCTAGCCAAGGGTTCACGATCCGCGCTGCTTCTCTACCACCCTTGGCTGCGTTAGCACGAATTTCGTAGCTTTGAGTGGCGTCCTCTAGCGGATGGAGAAAACAATTCTATTTGGATTGCATCATGTTCAACCAATGAAAATGCGTGTTTCAACTACACTTTGTGTGTTGTTAAAAAAAAATTTGCTTCGCCTAGTGATTTAATCGATGTTATATACAAATTATTAAAATAAATAAACTTTTTCTCACAGGCAAAGCCTCATGGTACAGTCTACACACCGTCATGTTGTATGGAGACTCTATGAAAATTGTATTAAATGGAAGCATTTTGAAGACAATGAATTCGTCTTGCACGTGGTGTAACATAACATGCTATCTGATTAGATGTAGGGGACTTGGCCTACATCCAATCATATGCAGGAAAATCGTGCTAACTCAGCCAAGGGTTGTAGAGAAGCGGGACGGACCGTAAAGCCTTGACTAGCGAAGATGCAGGACCAAGTAGGCGAGTCTATTGTTTTAGATCAGTGAAGCTTGTAATTTTTTTTCACCAACGCCATATTATCCACAGATTTTGAGAATTGTAACTACATACTGTACATGTACTATCCTAAATGCATATCGAAATGATCGACAGTATGCTTCTATTTATAATGATTAACAGAAAACATCCATAATTACGTTACGAAAAGTACGACGATTCTCGGAGAGATTTACATTTTTGTAGATACAATTTACGAACAATGTACGTATGGTATAGAATTGTACCAAATTTAAAATTACACTGTTTTAGAAACTTTCATATAAATAATAGATAAAAGATCTTAACATACATGTATACTCTATAAACTTGTAATTACAATTACTCATCTAAACAATTAGCGAACAGTATTAAAATCTTTGTAATTCCTATCATTAAATAATCTACTATATCAATTGATCTTGCATATTTTTTCACGTTTTCAAACGTTGACCAGCTGAGAAAAGCAAGGGTGAAACAGTTCATCACGTGACTTACTATTACCCGATCACGTGACGAACTGTTTCCCAGTCATGTGATGTACTGTTTCCCGGTCACGTGCGAAATTATTACCCAATTAGCAGATTAGGTAATAAAAGAATAGAGAAACAGTCAAAACTATTGCCCCTAGGTAGTGGCGAAGACCCGTGTAACTTGTCCTCGGCCTACTGCCTCTAATCCAGCCATGCCTGATGCTCAGTCAAAAATAAGTTTTCTTCTGCCATTACGGTTATTTATTTAGTTTGCTGTTTTGATGGAAGTTGAAGCTGTTATTGATAGACGAATCGTGTTTGGGGTAATCAGGATAATTCTAGATATACGTACAATATTACACATGTACCCTCTTACTCTGTCCAGTGTAAGACGTGGAATTATGTACAATGTTCATTTGTACATGTATCTGTGAACTTATGAGATTTTATTTTTAAAATATTGGAGATCTGTTGTAGTTTGCATATTGCAAAATATATTCCATTTTATGATTGGTGTTATAGCTATATGTAGATTTGTACATGTAATGATTTCAGCAGAAATATTTACCATCATTATCAATGACCGTGAATCTCATTCTCAGGAGGCTTTCTCCGGTATGGGCGTGAAATGCAGTTAGAATATATTTCTTCACTCCCTCCACTTTTTCATCTTCAGGGGCGTAAACTTCAAGTCCAGAGTCTGTTTCTTCAAACTTTATGTCTTGTGTGTCTGTCAAAAAAGAACCACGTGACCTTAAAATATACATTACTATAACTGAACAAATTGTTGAGTGTGGCGGAAACCATCAATCAATCAGTTCAATTTTGTTTACAATGCACACGGAAAGAGTTCTGAGAGTGTCATTTTTACGGAAACAGTTCTGAGAATGTCATTTTTCCTGATAAATGCTGGCAATAGCTATAAATATTTATACTGTTGACTAAACAATTTTTGTATCTTCGTATTTTGATATAAAAACAGAGGTTCCCGTAACATGTTGGAAGTTGTTTTTCCGATTGCCGGAAAAGCCCGAGAATATGCGACTGTATTTTAAGAAATTTCGACAGAAATAAAAGTAGAATATAAATATTATATATCGATTCCGTTTTTTTGATTGAAATCAAATGAACTACAAAGCTTTTTTCGTGAGTGTGCGCTTTGATGGCTAACACCTGTCAAAACTTAAATAAAGGAAATTTAAAATCCAGTTCTACATGTATATGTATATACCTGTTTCCCGTTGAGAACTTATATGACGAAGTTATCACATAAACTACTCACTGCTTGGGTTAAAAGACCATTTTAAATCTGGATCCGATCTGTTTTTGGAAACACTGACTTGGACACTTCTTCCACCCTCAGTTACGTACTCAAACACTCTACTGACCCCTACAAAACCAATATAAACATTACGTATCATGGTACCATTGATAAGTGCATCTACAGTGTGCACTACCTATGGTTGTAGCAATAATGATGGTTTATTATAGTTTCAATAGTTCTAGGAAAATAAATAAAATGTGAAAACCATCACAATGTAAAGGGATTAAAATATCTGGAATGAATTGCTGTATATGAAGGTTTATAATATCTGCATTGTATTGTTGTGTGTGAAGGTTTAGAGTGTATAGGTTGTATTGTTATGTGTGAAGGTTTAAAGTGTGTAGATTGTATTGTTATGTGTGACGATTTAGAGTGTGTAAATTGTATTGTTATGTGTGAAGGTTTAGAGTGTGTAGATTGTATTGTTATGTGTGACGATTTAGAGTGTGTAGGTTGTATTGTTGTGTGTCAAGGTTTAAAGTGTGTAGGTTGTATTGTTGTGTGTGAAGGTTTAAAGTGTGTAGATTGTATTGTTGTGTGTGAAAGTTTAGAGTGTGTAGATTGTATTGTTGTGTGTGAAGATTTAGAGTGTGTAGGTTGTATTGTTGTGTGTGAAGGTTTAGAGTATCTAGGTTGTATTGTTATGTGTGACGATTTAGAGTGTGTAGGTTGTATTGTTGTGTGTGAAGGTTTAGAGTGTGTAGATTGTATTGTTATGTGTGACGATTTAGAGTGTGTAGATTGTATTGTTATGTGTGAAGGTTTAGAGTGTGTAGGTTGTATTGTTGTGTGTGAAGGTTTAGAGTATGTAGGTTGTATTGTTGTGGTTGAAGATTTAGAGTATCTAGGTTGTATTGTTATGTGTGAAGGTTTAGAGTGTGTATGATGTATTGTTGTGTGTGAAGGTTTAGAGTGTGTATATTGAATTGTTATGTGTGAAGGTTTAGAGTGTGTAGGTTGTAGTGTTATGTGTGAAAGTTTAGAGTGTGTAGATTGTATTGTTGTGTGTGAAGATTTAGAGTGTGTAGGTTGTATTGTTGTGTGTGAAGGTTTAGAGTATCTAGGTTGTATTGTTATGTGTGACGATTTAGAGTGTGTAGGTTGTATTGTTGTGTGTGAAGGTTTAGAGTGTGTAGATTGTATTGTTATGTGTGACGATTTAGAGTGTGTAGATTGTATTGTTATGTGTGAAGGTTTAGAGTGTGTAGGTTGTATTGTTGTGTGTGAAGGTTTAGAGTATGTAGGTTGTATTGTTGTGGTTGAAGATTTAGAGTATCTAGGTTGTATTGTTATGTGTGAAGGTTTAGAGTGTGTATGATGTATTGTTGTGTGTGAAGGTTTAGAGTGTGTATATTGAATTGTTGTGTGTGAAGGTTTAGAGTGTGTAGGTTGTATTGTTGTGTGTGAAGGTTTAGAGTGTGTAGGTTGTATTATTGTGTGTGAAGGTTTAGAGTGAGTAGGTTGTATTGTTGTGTGTGAAGGTTTAGAGTGTGTAGATTGTATTGTTGTGTGTGAAGGTTTAGAGTGTGTATATTGAATTCTTGTGTGTGAAGGTTTAGAGTGTGTAGGTTGTATTGTTGTGTGTGAAGGTTTAGAGTGTGTAGATTGTATTGTTGTGTGTGAAGGTTTAGAGTGTGTAGGTAGTATTGTTATGTGTGAAGGTTTAGAGTGTGTAGATTGTATTGTTCTGCGTGAAGGTTTAGAGTGAGTAGGTTGTATTGTTGTGTGTGAAGGTTTAGAGTGTGTATATTGAATTGTTATGTGTGAAGGTTTAGAGTGTGTAGATTGTATTGTTCTGCGTGAAGGTTTAGAGTGTGTAGATTGTATTGTTGTGTGTGAAGGTTTAGAGTGTGTAGGTTGTATTGTTGTGTGTGAAGGTTTAGAGTGTGTAGATTATATTGTTGTGTGTGAAGTTTTAGAGTGTGTAGGTTGTATTGTTGTGTGTGAAGGTTTAGAGTGTGTAGGTTGTATTGTTGTGTGTGAAGGTCTAGAGTGTGTATATTGAATTGTTGTGTGTGAAGGTTTAGAGTGTGTAGGTTGTATTGTTGTGTGTGAAGGTTTAGAGTGTGTAGATTGTATTGTTATGTGTGAAGGTTTAGAGTGTGTATATTGTATTGTTGTGTGTGTGAAGATTTAGAGTGTGTAGGTTGTATTGTTGTGTGTGAAGGTTTAGAGTGTGTAGATTGTATTGCTGTGTGTGAAGGTTTAGAGTGTGTATATTGTATTGTTGTGTGTGAAGGTTTAGAGTGTGTATATTGTATTGTTGTGTTTGAAGGTTTAGAGTGTGTAGATTGTATTGTTATGTGTGAAGGTTTAGACTGAGTAGATTGTATTGTTGTGTGTGAAGGTTTAGAGTGTGTAGGTTGTATTGTTGTGTGTGAAGGTTTAGAGTGTGTAGATTGTATTGTTATGTGTGAAGGTTTAGAGTGTGTAGATTGTATTGTTATGTGTGAAGGTTTAGAGTGTGTATGATGTATTGGTGTGTGTGAAGGTTTAGAGTGTGTAGGTTGTATTGTTATGTGTGAAGGTTTAGAGTGTGTAGATTGTATTGTTGTGTGTGAAGGTTTAGAGTGTGTATGATGTATTGTTGTGTGTGAAGGTTTAGAGTGTGTATGATGTATTGGTGTGTGTGAAGGTTTAGATTGTGTATGATGTATTGGTGTGTGTGAAGATTTAGAGTGTGTAGATTGTATTGTTATGTGTGAAGGTTTAGAGTGTGTATGATGTATTGTTATGTGTGAAGGTTTAGAGTGTGTAGATTGTATTGTTGTGTGTGAAGGTTTAGAGTGTGTATATTGAATTGTTGTGTGTGAAGATTTAGAGTGTGTAGGTTGAATTGTTGTGTGTGAAGGTTTAGAGTGTGTAGGTTGTATTGTTGTGTGTGAAGGTTTAGAGTGTGTATATTGAATTGTTGTGTGTGAAGATTTAGAGTGTGTAGGTTGAATTGTTGTGTGTGGAGGTTTAAAGTGTGTAGATTGTATTGTTGTGTATGAAGGTTTAGAGTGTGTAGATTGTATTGTTGTGTGTGAAGATTTAGAGTGTGTAGGTTGTATTGTTGTGTGTGAAGGTTTAGAGTTTGTAGGTTGTATTGTTGTGTGTGAAGGTTTAGAGTGTGTAGGTTGTATTGTTGTGTGTGAAGGTTTAGAGTGTGTAGGTTGTATTGTTATGTGTGAAGGTTTAGAGTGTGTAGGTTGTATTGTTGTGTGTGAAGGTTTAGAGTGTGTAGATTGTATTGTTGTGTGTGAAGGTTTAGAGTGTGTAGGTTGTATTGTTGTGTGTGAAGGTTTAGAGTGTGTAGATTGTATTGTTGTGTGTGAAGGTTTAGAGTGTGTAGGTTGTATTGTTGTGTGTGAAGGTTTAGAGTGTGTAGATTGTATTGTTGTGTGTGAAGGTTTAGAGTGTGTAGGTAGTATTGTTGTGTGTGAAGGTTTAGAGTGTGTAGATTGTATTGTTGTGTGTGAAGGTTTACAGTGTGTATATTGTATTGTTATGTGTGAAGGTTTAGAGTGTGTATGATGTATTGTTGTGTGTGAAGGTTTAGAGTGTGTATGATGTATTGTTGTGTGTGAAGGTTTAGAGTGTGTAGGTTGTATTGTTGTGTGTGAAGGTTTAGAGTGTGTAGATTGTATTGTTGTGTGTGAAGGTTTAGAGTGTGTATATTGTATTGTTATGTGTGAAGGTTTAGAGTGTGTAGATTGTATTGTTATGTGTGAAGGTTTAGAGTGTGTAGGTTGTATTGTTGTGTGTGAAGGTTTAGAGTGTGTAGGTTGTATTGTTGTGTGTGAAGGTTTAGAGTGTGTATGATGTATTGTTGTGTGTGAAGGTTTAGAGTGTGTATGATGTATTGTTGTGTGTGAAGGTTTAGAGTGTGTATGATGTATTGTTGTGTGTGAAGGTTTAGAGTGTGTAGGTTGTATTGTTGTGTGTGAAGGTTTAGAGTGTGTAGGTTGTATTGTTATGTGTGAAGGTTTAGAGTGTGTATGATGTATTGTTGTGTGTGAAGGTTTAGAGTGTGTAGATTGTATTGTTGTGTGTGAAGGTTTAGAGTGTGTAGGTTGTATTGTTATGTGTGAAGGTTTAGAGTGTGTATGATGTATTGTTATGTGTGAAGGTTTAAAGTGTGTAGATTGTATTGTTTTGTGTGAAGGTTTAAAGAGTGTAGATTGTATTGTTGTGTGTGAAGGTTTAGAGTGTGTAGGTTGTATTGTTATGTGTGAAGGTTTAGAGTGTGTAGGTTGTAATGTTGTGTGTGAAGGTTTAGAGTGTGTATGATGTATTGTTGTGTGTGAAGGTTTAGAGTGTGTATGATGTATTGTTGTGTGTGAAGGTTTAGAGTGTGTATGATGTATTGTTGTGTGTGAAGGTTTAGAGTGTGTAGGTTGTATTGTTATGTGTGAAGGTTTAGAGTGTGTATGATGTATTGTTATGTGTGAAGGTTTAGAGTGTGTAGATTGTATTGTTATGTGTGAAGGTTTAGAGTGTGTAGATTGTATTGTTATGTGTGAAGGTTTAGAGTGTATAGGTTGTATTGTTGTGTGTGAACGTTTAGAGTGTGTAGGTTGTATTGTTGTGTGTGAAGGTTTAGAGTGTGTATATTGTATTGTTGTGTGTGAAGATTTAGAGTGTGTATATTGTATTGTTGTGTGTGAAGGTTTAGAGTATGTAGGTTGTATTGTTCTGCGTGAAGGTTTAGAGTGTGTAGGTTGTATTGTTGTGTGTGAAGGTTTAGAGTGTGTAGATTGTATTGTTGTGTGTGAAGGTTTAGAGTGTGTAGATTGTATTGTTGTGTGTGAAGGTTTAGAGTGTGTATATTGTATTGTTATGTGTGAAGGTTTAGAGTGTGAATATTGTATTGTTGTGTGTGAAGGTTTAGAGTGTGTAGATTGTATTGTTATGTGTGAAGGTTTAGAGTGTGTAGATTGTATTGTTGTGTGTGAAGGTTTAGAGTGTGTAGGTTGTATTGTTGTGTGTGAAGGTTTAGAGTGTGTAGATTGTATTGTTGTGTGTGAAGGTTTAGAGTGTGTAGATTGTATTGTTATGTGTGGAAGTTTAGAGTGTGTAGGTTGTATTCTTATGTGTGGAGGTTTAGAGTGTGTAGATTGTATTGTTATGTGTGGAGGTTTAGAGTGTGTAGATTGTATTGTTGTGTGTGAAGGTTTAGAGTGTGTAGATTGTATTGTTATGTGTGGAGGTTTAGAGTGTGTAGGTTGTATTGTTGTGTGTGAAGGTTTAGAGTGTGTAGATTGTATTGTTATGTGTGGAGGTTTAGAGTGTGTAGGTTGTATTGTTATGTGTGAAGGTTTAGAGTGTGTATGATGTATTGTTATGTGTGAAGGTTTAGAGTGTGTAGATTGTATTGTTGTGTGTGAAGGTTTAGAGTGTGTAGATTGTATTGTTATGTGTGAAGGTTTAGAGTGTGTAGGTTGTATTGTTATGTGTGAAGGTTTAGAGTGTGTATGATGTATTGTTGTGTGTGAAGGTTTAGAGTGTGTAGATTGTATTGTTGTGTGTGAAGGTTTAGAGTGTGTAGGTTGTATTGTTATGTGTGAAGGTTTAGAGTGTGTATGATGTATTGTTATGTGTGAAGGTTTAGAGTGTGTAGATTGTATTGTTTTGTGTGAAGGTTTAAAGTGTGTAGATTGTATTGTTGTGTGTGAAGGTTTAGAGTGTGTATGATGTATTGTTATGTGTGAAGGTTTAGAGTGTGTATATTGAATTGTTGTTTGTGAAGGTTTAGAGTGTGTAGGTTGTATTCTTGTGTGTGAAGGTTTAAAGTGTGTAGGTTGTATTGTTATGTGTGAAGGTTTAGAGTGTGAATATTGAATTGTTGTGTGTGAAAATTTAGAGTGTGTATATTGAATTTTTATGTGTGAAGGTTTAGAGTGTGTATATTGAATTCTTATGTGTGAAGGTTTAGAGTGTGTATATTGTATTGTTATGTGTGAAGGTTTAGAGTGTGTATATTGAATTGTTGTGTGTGAAGGTTTAGAGTGTGTAGGTTGTATTCTTGTGTGTGAAGGTTTAAAGTGTGTAGGTTGTATTGTTATGTGTGAAGGTTTAGAGTGTGTATAATGTATTGTTATGTGTGAAGGTTTAGAGTGTGTAGATTGTATTGTTATGTGTGAAGGTTTAGAGTGTGTATATTGTATTGTTATGTGTGAAGGTTTAGAGTGTGTAGATTGTATTGTTATGTGTGAAGGTTTAGAGTGTGTATGTTGTATTGTTGTGTGTGAAGGTTTAGAGTGTGTATGATGTATTGTTGTGTGTGAAGGTTTAGAGTGTGTATGATGTATTGTTGTGTGTGAAGGTTTAGAGTGTGTATGATGTATTGTTGTCTGTGAAGGTTTAGAGTGTGTAGGTTGTATTGTTGTGTGTGAAGGTTTAGAGTGTGTAGATTGTATTGTTGTGTGTGAAGGTTTAGAGTGTGTATATTGTATTGTTATGTGTGAAGGTTTAGAGTGTGTAGATTGTATTGTTATGTGTGAAGGTTTAGAGTGTGTAGGTTGTATTGTTGTGTGTGAAGGTTTAGAGTGTGTATGATGTATTGTTGTGTGTGAAGGTTTAGAGTGTGTATGATGTATTGTTGTGTGTGAAGGTTTAGAGTGTGTATGATGTATTGTTGTGTGTGAAGGTTTAGAGTGTGTAGGTTGTATTGTTGTGTGTGAAGGTTTAGAGTGTGTAGGTTGTATTGTTATGTGTGAAGGTTTAGAGTGTGTATGATGTATTGTTGTGTGTGAAGGTTTAGAGTGTGTAGATTGTATTGTTGTGTGTGAAGGTTTAGAGTGTGTAGGTTGTATTGTTATGTGTGAAGGTTTAGAGTGTGTATGATGTATTGTTATGTGTGAAGGTTTAGAGTGTGTAGATTGAATTGTTATGTGTGAAGGTTTAAAGTGTGTAGATTGTATTGTTGTGTGTGAAGGTTTAGAGTGTGTAGGTTGTATTGTTGTGTGTGAAGGTTTAGAGTGTGTATATTGAATTGTTGTGTGTGAAAATTTAGAGTGTGTATATTGAATTTTTATGTGTGAAGGTTTAGAGTGTGTATATTGAATTCTTATGTGTGAAGGTTTAGAGTGTGTATATTGTATTGTTATGTGTGAAGGTTTAGAGTGTGTATATTGAATTGTTGTGTGTGAAGGTTTAGAGTGTGTAGGTTGTATTCTTGTGTGTGAAGGTTTAAAGTGTGTAGGTTATATTGTTATGTGTGAAGGTTTAGAGTGTGTATAATGTATTGTTATGTGTGAAGGTTTAGAGTGTGTAGATTGTATTGTTATGTGTGAAGGTTTAGAGTGTGTATATTGTATTGTTATGTGTGAAGGTTTAGAGTGTGTAGATTGTATTGTTATGTGTGAAGGTTTAGAGTGTGTATGTTGTATTGTTGTGTGTGAAGGTTTAGAGTGTGTATGATGTATTGTTGTGTGTGAAGGTTTAGAGTGTGTATGATGTATTGTTGTGTGTGAAGGTTTAGAGTGTGTAGGTTGTATTGTTGTGTGTGAAGGTTTAGAGTGTGTATATTGAATTGTTATGTGTGAAGGTTTAGAGTGTGTAGATTGTATTGTTCTGCGTGAAGGTTTAGAGTGTGTAGATTGTATTGTTGTGTGTGAAGGTTTACAGTGTGTAGGTTGTATTGTTGTGTGTGAAGGTTTAGAGTGTGTAGATTATATTGTTGTGTGTGAAGTTTTAGAGTGTGTAGGTTGTATTGTTGTGTGTGAAGATTTAGAGTGTGTAGGTTGTATTGTTGTGTGTGAAGGTTTAGAGTGTGTATATTGAATTGTTGTGTATGAAGGTTTAGAGTGTGTAGGTTGTATTGTTGTGTGTGAAGGTTTAGAGTGTGTAGATTGTATTGTTGTGTGTGTGAAGATTTAGAGTGTGTAGGTTGTATTGTTGTGTGTGAAGGTTTAGAGTGTGTAGATTTTGTTGTTGTGTGTGAAGGTTTAGAGTGTGTAGGTTGTATTGTTATGTGTGAAGGTTTAGAGTGTGTATATTGTATTGTTGTGTGTGAAGGTTTAGAGTGTGTATATTGTATTGTTGTGTGTGAAGGTTTAGAGTGTGTAGATTGTATTGTTATGTGTGAAGGTTTAGACTGAGTAGATTGTATTGTTGTGTGTGAAGGTTTAGAGTGTGTAGGTTGTATTGTTGTGTGTGAAGGTTTAGAGTGTGTAGATTGTAATGTTATGTGTGAAGGTTTAAAGTGTGTAGATTGTATTTTTATGTGTGAAGGTTTAGAGTGTGTATGATGTATTGGTGTGTGTGAAGGTTTAGAGTGTGTAGGTTGTATTGTTATGTGTGAAGGTTTAGAGTGTGTAGATTGTATTGTTGTGTGTGAAGGTTTAGAGTGTGTATGATGTATTGTTGTGTGTGAAGGTTTAGAGTGTGTATGATGTATTGGTGTGTGTGAAGGTTTAGAGTGTGTATGATGGATTGGTGTGTGTGAAGATTTAGAGTGTGTAGATTGTATTGTTATGTGTGAAGGTTTAGAGTGTGTATGATGTATTGTTATGTGTGAAGGTTTAGAGTGTGTAGATTGTATTGTTGTGTGTGAAGGTTTAGAGTGTGTATATTGAATTGTTGTGTGTGAAGATTTAGAGTGTGTAGGTTGAATTGTTGTGTGTGAAGGTTTAGAGTGTGTAGGTTGTATTGTTGTGTGTGAAGGTTTAGAGTGTGTATATTGAATTGTTGTGTGTGAAGATTTAGAGTGTGTAGGTTGAATTGTTGTGTGTGGAGGTTTAAAGTGTGTAGATTGTATTGTTGTGTGTGAAGGTTTAGAGTGTGTAGATTGTATTGTTGTGTGTGAAGATTTAGAGTGTGTAGGTTGTATTGTTGTGTGTGAAGGTTTAGAGTGTGTAGGTTGTATTGTTGTGTGTGAAGGTTTAGAGTGTGTAGGTTGTATTGTTGTGTGTGAAGGTTTAGAGTGTGTAGGTTGTATTGTTATGTGTGAAGATTTAGAGTGTGTAGGTTGTATTGTTGTGTGTGAAGGTTTAGAGTGTGTAGATTGTATTGTTGTGTGTGAAGGTTTAGAGTGTGTAGGTTGTATTGTTGTGTGTGAAGGTTTAGAGTGTGTAGATTGTATTGTTGTGTGTGAAGGTTTAGAGTGTGTAGGTTGTATTGTTGTGTTTGAAGGTTTAGAGTGTGTAGATTGTATTGTTGTGTGTGAAGGTTTAGAGTGTGTAGGTAGTATTGTTGTGTGTGAAGGTTTAGAGTGTGTAGATTGTATTGTTATGTGTGAAGGTTTAGAGTGTGGAGGTTGTATTGTTGTGTGTGAAGGTTTAGAGTTTGTATGATGTATTGTTGTGTGTGAAGGTTTAGAGTGTGTATGATGTATTGTTGTGTGTGAAGGTTTAGAGTGTGTATGATGTATTGTTGTGTGTGAAGGTTTAGAGTATGTAGGTTTTATTG
This sequence comes from Ostrea edulis, assembly GCF_947568905.1. Classification (NCBI taxonomy): domain Eukaryota; kingdom Metazoa; phylum Mollusca; class Bivalvia; order Ostreida; family Ostreidae; genus Ostrea; species Ostrea edulis. Next base: position 9,759,342 of record NC_079173.1, on the reverse strand, counting down.
TTGTGTGTGAAGGTTTAGAGTGTGTAGGTTGTATTGTTATGTGTGAAGGTTTAGAGTGTGTATGATGTATTGTTGTGTGTGAAGGTTTAGAGTGTGTAGATTGTATTGTTGTGTGTGAAGGTTTAGAGTGTGTAGGTTGTATTGTTATGTGTGAAGGTTTAGAGTGTGTATGATGTATTGTTATGTGTGAAGGTTTAGAGTGTGTAGATTGAATTGTTATGTGTGAAGGTTTAAAGTGTGTAGATTGTATTGTTGTGTGTGAAGGTTTAGAGTGTGTAGGTTGTATTGTTGTGTGTGAAGGTTTAGAGTGTGTAGGTTGTATTGTTGTGTGTGAAGGTCTAGAGTGTGTATATTGAATTGTTGTGTGTGAAGGTTTAGAGTGTGTAGGTTGTATTGTTGTGTGTGAAGGTTTAGAGTGTGTAGATTGTATTGTTGTGTGTGTGAAGATTTAAAGTGTGTAGGTTGTATTGTTGTGTGTGAAGGTTTAGAGTGTGTAGATTGTATTGTTGTGTGTGAAGGTTTAGAGTGTGTAGGTTGTATTGTTATGTGTGAAGGTTTAGAGTGTGTATATTGTATTGTTGTGTGTGAAGGTTTAGAGTGTGTATATTGTATTGTTGTGTGTGAAGGTTTAGAGTGTGTAGATTGTATTGTTATGTGTGAAGGTTTAGACTGAGTAGATTGTATTGTTGTGTGTGAAGGTTTAGAGTGTGTAGGTTGTATTGTTGTGTGTGAAGGTTTAGAGTGTGTAGGTTGTATTGTTGTGTGTGAAGGTTTAGAGTGTGTATGATGTATTGTTGTGTGTGAAGGTTTAGAGTGTGTATGATGTATTGTTGTGTGTGAAGGTTTAGAGTGTGTAGGTTGTATTGTTGTGTGTGAAGGTTTAGAGTGTGTAGGTTGTATTGTTATGTGTGAAGGTTTAGAGTGTGTATGATGTATTGTTGTGTGTGAAGGTTTAGAGTGTGTAGATTGTATTGTGTGTGAAGGTTTAGAGTGTGTAGGTTGTATTGTTATGTGTGAAGGTTTAGAGTGTGTATGATGTATTGTTATGTGTGAAGGTTTAGAGTGTGTAGATTGAATTGTTATGTGTGAAGGTTTAAAGTGTGTAGATTGTATTGTTGTGTGTGAAGGTTTAGAGTGTGTAGGTTGTATTGTTATGTGTGAAGGTTTAGAGTGTGTATATTGAATTGTTGTGTGTGAAGATTTAGAGTGTGTAGGTTGAATTGTTGTGTGTGGAGGTTTAAAGTGTGCAGATTGTATTGTTGTGTGTGAAGGTTTAGAGTGTGTAGATTGTATTGTTGTGTGTGAAGATTTAGAGTGTGTAGGTTGTATTGTTGTGTGTGAAGGTTTAGAGTGTGTAGGTTGTATTGTTGTGTGTGAAGGTTTAGAGTGTGTAGGTTGTATTGTTGTGTGTGAAGGTTTAGAGTGTGTAGGTTGTATTGTTATGTGTGAAGATTTAGAGTGTGTAGGTTGTATTGTTGTGTGTGAAGGTTTAGAGTGTGTAGATTGTATTGTTGTGTGTGAAGGTTTAGAGTGTGTAGGTTGTATTGTTGTGTGTGAAGGTTTAGAGTGTGTAGATTGTATTGTTGTGTGTGAAGGTTTAGAGTGTGTAGGTTGTATTGTTGTGTGTGAAGGTATAGAGTGTGTAGATTGTATTGCTGTGTGTGAAGGTTTAGAGTGTGTAGGTAGTATTGTTGTGTGTGAAGGTTTAGAGTGTGTAGATTGTATTGTTATGTGTGAAGGTTTAGAGTGTGTAGGTTGTATTGTTGTGTGTGAAGGTTTAGAGTGTGTATGATCTATTGTTGTGTGTGAAGGTTTAGAGTGTGTATGATGTATTGTTGTGTGTGAAGGTTTAGAGTGTGTATGATGTATTGTTGTGTGTGAAGGTTTAGGGTGTGTAGGTTTTATTGTTGTGTGTGAAGGTTTAGAGTGTGTAGGTTGTATTGTTATGTGTGAAGGTTTAGAGTGTGTATGATGTATTGTTGTGTGTGAAGGTTTAGAGTGTGTAGATTGTATTGTTGTGTGTGAAGGTTTAGAGTGTGTAGGTTGTATTGTTATGTGTGAAGGTTTAGAGTGTGTATGATGTATTGTTATGTGTGAAGGTTTAGAGTGTGTAGATTGAATTGTTATGTGTGAAGGTTTAAAGTGTGTAGATTGTATTGTTGTGTGTGAAGGTTTAGAGTGTGTAGGTTGTATTGTTGTGTGTGAAGGTTTAGAGTGTGTAGGTTGTATTGTTGTGTGTGAAGGTTTAGAGTGTGTAGGTTGTATTGTTATGTGTGAAGATTTAGAGTGTGTAGGTTGTATTGTTGTGTGTGAAGGTTTAGAGTGTGTAGATTGTATTGTTGTGTGTGAAGGTTTAGAGTGTGTAGGTTGTATTGTTGTGTGTGAAGGTTTAGAGTGTGTAGATTGTATTGTTGTGTGTGAAGGTTTAGAGTGTGTAGGTTGTATTGTTGTGTGTGAAGGTTTAGAGTGTGTAGATTGTATTGCTGTGTGTGAAGGTTTAGAGTGTGTAGGTAGTATTGTTGTGTGTGAAGGTTTAGAGTGTGTAGATTGTATTGTTATGTGTGAAGGTTTAGAGTGTGTAGGTTGTATTGTTGTGTGTGAAGGTTTAGAGTGTGTATGATCTATTGTTGTGTGTGAAGGTTTAGAGTGTGTATGATGTATTGTTGTGTGTGAAGGTTTAGAGTGTGTATGATGTATTGTTGTGTGTGAAGGTTTAGAGTGTGTAGGTTTTATTGTTGTGTGTGAAGGTTTAGAGTGTGTAGGTTGTATTGTTATGTGTGAAGGTTTAGAGTGTGTATGATGTATTGTTGTGTGTGAAGGTTTAGAGTGTGTAGATTGTATTGTTGTGTGTGAAGGTTTAGAGTGTGTAGGTTGTATTGTTATGTGTGAAGGTTTAGAGTGTGTATGATGTATTGTTATGTGTGAAGGTTTAGAGTGTGTAGATTGAATTGTTATGTGTGAAGGTTTAAAGTGTGTAGATTGTATTGTTGTGTGTGAAGGTTTAGAGTGTGTAGGTTGTATTGTTATGTGTGAAGGTTTAGAGTGTGTAGGTTGTATTGTTGTGTGTGAAGGTCTAGAGTGTGTATATTGAATTGTTGTGTGTGAAGGTTTAGAGTGTGTAGGTTGTATTGTTGTGTGTGAAGGTTTAGAGTGTGTAGATTGTATTGTTGTGTGTGTGAAGATTTAGAGTGTGTAGGTTGTATTGTTGTGTGTGAAGGTTTAGAGTGTGTAGATTGTATTGTTGTGTGTGAAAGTTTAGAGTGTGTAGGTTGTATTGTTATGTGTGAAGGTTTAGAGTGTGTATATTGTATTGTTGTGTGTGAAGGTTTAGAGTGTGTATATTGTATTGTTGTGTGTGAAGGTTAAGAGTGTGTAGATTGTATTGTTATGTGTGAAGGTTTAGACTGAGTAGATTGTATTGTTGTGTGTGAAGGTTTAGAGTGTGTAGGTTGTATTGTTGTGTGTGAAGGTTTAGAGTGTGTAGATTGTAATCTTATGTGTGAAGGTTTAGAGTGTGTAGATTGTATTGTTATGTGTGAAGGTTTAGAGTGTGTATGATGTATTGGTGTGTGTGAAGGTTTAGAGTGTGTAGGTTGTATTGTTATGTGTGAAGGTTTAGAGTGTGTAGATTGTATTGTTGTGTGTGAAGGTTTAGAGTGTGTATGATGTATTGTTGTGTGTGAAGGTTTAGAGTGTGTATGATGTATTGGTGTGTGTGAAGGTTTAGAGTGTGTATGATGTATTGGTGTGTGTGAAGATTTAGAGTGTGTAGATTGTATTGTTATGTGTGAAGGTTTAGAGTGTGTATGATGTATTGTTATGTGTGAAGGTTTAGAGTGTGTAGATTGTATTGTTGTGTGTGAAGGTTTAGAGTGTGTATATTGAATTGTTGTGTGTGAAGATTTAGAGTGTGTAGGTTGAATTGTTGTGTGTGAAGGTTTAGAGTGTGTAGGTTGTATTGTTGTGTGTGAAGGTTTAGAGTGTGTATATTGAATTGTTGTGTGTGAAGATTTAGAGTATGTAGGTTGAATTGTTGTGTGTGGAGGTTTAAAGTGTGTAGATTGTATTGTTCTGTGTGAAGGTTTAGAGTGTGTAGATTGTATTGTTGTGTGTGAAGATTTAGAGTGTGTAGGTTGTATTGTTGTGTGTGAAGGTTTAGAGTGTGTAGGTTGTATTGTTGTGTGTGAAGGTTTAGAGTGTGTAGGTTGTATTGTTGTGTGTGAAGGTTTAGAGTGTGTAGGTTGTATTGTTATGTGTGAAGATTTAGAGTGTGTAGGTTGTATTGTTGTGTGTGAAGGTTTAGAGTGTGTAGATTGTATTGTTGTGTGTGAAGGTTTAGAGTGTGTAGGTTGTATTGTTGTGTGTGAAGGTTTAGAGTGTGTAGATTGTATTGTTGTGTGTGAAGGTTTAGAGTGTGTAGGTTGAATTGTTGTGTGTGAAGGTTTAGAGTGTGTAGATTGTATTGTTGTGTGTGAAGGTTTAGAGTGTGTAGGTAGTATTGTTGTGTGTGACGGTTTAGAGTGTGTATATTGTATTGTTGTGTGTGAAGGTTTAGAGTGTGTAGGTTGTATTGTTGTGTGTGAAGGTTTAGAGTGTGTAGATTGTTTTGTTGTGTGTGAAGGTTTAGAGTGTGTATGATGTATTTTTATGTGTGAAGGTTTAGAGTGTGTAGATTGTATTGTTGTGTGTGAAGGTTTAGAGTGTGTAGATTGTATTGTTTTGTGTGAAGGTTTAGAGTGTGTATATTGTATTGTTGTGTGTGGAGGTTTAGAGTGTGTATATTGTATTGTTGTGTGTGAAGGTTTAGAGTGTGTATATTGTATTGTTGTGTGTGAAGGTTTAGAGTGTGTAGGTTGTATTGTTGTGTGTGAAGGTTTAGAGTGTGTAGATTGTATTGTTGTGTGTGAAGGTTTAGAGTGTGTATGATGTATTGTTATGTGTGAAGGTTTAGAGTGTGTAGATTGTATTGTTGTGTGTGAAGGTTTAGAGTGTGTAGATTGTATTGTTTTGTGTGAAGGTTTAGAGTGTGTATGATGTATTGTTGTGTGTGAAGGTTTAGAGTGTGTAGATTGTATTGTTGTGTGTGAAGGTTTAGAGTGTGTATGAGGTATTGTTGTGTGTGAAAGTTTAGAGTGTGTAGATTGTATTGTTGTGTGTGAAGGTTTAGAGTGTGTAGGTTGTATTGTTGTGTGTGAAGGTTTAGAGTGTGTATATTGAATTGTTATGTGTGAAGGTTTAGAGTGTGTAGATTGTATTGTTCTGCGTGAAGGTTTAGAGTGTGTAGATTGTATTGTTGTGTGTGAAGGTTTACAGTGTGTAGGTTGTATTGTTGTGTGTGAAGGTTTAGAGTGTGTAGATTATATTGTTGTGTGTGAAGTTTTAGAGTGTGTAGGTTGTATTGTTGTGTGTGAAGATTTAGAGTGTGTAGGTTGTATTGTTGTGTGTGAAGGTTTAGAGTGTGTATATTGAATTGTTGTGTATGAAGGTTTAGAGTGTGTAGGTTGTATTGTTGTGTGTGAAGGTTTAGAGTGTGTAGATTGTATTGTTGTGTGTGTGAAGATTTAGAGTCTGTAGGTTGTATTGTTGTGTGTGAAGGTTTAGAGTGTGTAGATTGTATTGTTGTGTGTGAAGGTTTAGAGTGTGTAGGTTGTATTGTTATGTGTGAAGGTTTAGAGTGTGTATATTGTATTGTTGTGTGTGAAGGTTTAGAGTGTGTAGGTTGAATTGTTGTGTGTGAAGGTTTAGAGTGTGTAGATTGTATTGTTGTGTGTGAAGGTTTAGAGTGTGTAGGTAGTATTGTTGTGTGTGAAGGTTTAGAGTGTGTATATTGTATTGTTGTGTGTGAAGGTTTAGAGTGTGTAGGTTGTATTGTTGTGTGTGAAGGTTTAGAGTGTGTAGATTGTATTGTTGTGTGTGAAGGTTTAGAGTGTGTATGATGTATTTTTATGTGTGAAGGTTTAGAGTGTGTAGATTGTATTGTTGTGTGTGAAGGTTTAGAGTGTGTAGATTGTATTGTTTTGTGTGAAGGTTTAGAGTGTGTATATTGTATTGTTGTGTGTGGAGGTTTAGAGTGTGTATATTGTATTGTTGTGTGTGAAGGTTTAGAGTGTGTATATTGTATTGTTGTGTGTGAAGGTTTAGAGTGTGTAGGTTGTATTGTTGTGTGTGAAGGTTTAGAGTGTGTAGATTGTATTGTTGTGTGTGAAGGTTTAGAGTGTGTATGATGTATTGTTATGTGTGAAGGTTTAGAGTGTGTAGATTGTATTGTTGTGTGTGAAGGTTTAGAGTGTGTAGATTGTATTGTTTTGTGTGAAGGTTTAGAGTGTGTATGATGTATTGTTGTGTGTGAAGGTTTAGAGTGTGTAGATTGTATTGTTGTGTGTGAAGGTTTAGAGTGTGTATGAGGTATTGTTGTGTGTGAAGGTTTAGAGTGTGTAGATTGTATTGTTGTGTGTGAAGGTTTAGAGTGTGTAGGTTGTATTGTTGTGTGTGAAGGTTTAGAGTGTGTATATTGAATTGTTATGTGTGAAGGTTTAGAGTGTGTAGATTGTATTGTTCTGCGTGAAGGTTTAGAGTGTGTAGATTGTATTGTTGTGTGTGAAGGTTTACAGTGTGTAGGTTGTATTGTTGTGTGTGAAGGTTTAGAGTGTGTAGATTATATTGTTGTGTGTGAAGTTTTAGAGTGTGTAGGTTGTATTGTTGTGTGTGAAGATTTAGAGTGTGTAGGTTGTATTGTTGTGTGTGAAGGTTTAGAGTGTGTATATTGAATTGTTGTGTATGAAGGTTTAGAGTGTGTAGGTTGTATTGTTGTGTGTGAAGGTTTAGAGTGTGTAGATTGTATTGTTGTGTGTGTGAAGATTTAGAGTCTGTAGGTTGTATTGTTGTGTGTGAAGGTTTAGAGTGTGTAGATTGTATTGTTGTGTGTGAAGGTTTAGAGTGTGTAGGTTGTATTGTTATGTGTGAAGGTTTAGAGTGTGTATATTGTATTGTTGTGTGTGATGGTTTAGAGTGTGTATATTGTATTGTTGTGTGTGAAGGTTTAGAGTGTGTAGATTGTATTGTTATGTGTGAAGGTTTAGACTGAGTAGATTGTATTGTTGTGTGTGAAGGTTTAAAGTGTGTAGGTTGTATTGTTGTGTGTGAAGGTTTAGAGTGTGTAGATTGTATTGTTATGTGTGACGATTTAGAGTGTGTAGATTGTATTGTTATGTGTGAAGGTTTAGAGTGTGTATGATGTATTGGTGTGTGTGAAGGTTTAGAGTGTGTAGGTTGTATTGTTATGTGTGAAGGTTTAGAGTGTGTAGATTGTATTGTTGTGTGTGAAGGTTTAGAGTGTGTATGATGTATTGTTATGTGTGAAGGTTTAGAGTGTGTATGATGTATTGGTGTGTGTGAAGGTTTAGAGTGTGTATGATGTATTGGTGTGTGTGAAGATTTAGAGTGTGTAGATTGTATTGTTATGTGTGAAGGTTTAGAGTGTGTATGATGTATTGTTATGTGTGAAGGTTTAGAGTGTGTAGATTGTATTGTTGTGTGTGAAGGTTTAGAGTGTGTATATTGAATTGTTGTGTGTGAAGATTTAGAGTGTGTAGGTTGAATTGTTGTGTGTGAAGGTTTAGAGTGTGTAGGTTGTATTGTTGTGTGTGAAGGTTTAGAGTGTGTATATTGAATTGTTGTGTGTGAAGATTTAGAGTGTGTAGGTTGAATTGTTGTGTGTGGAGGTATAGAGTGTGTAGATTGTATTGTTGTGTGTGAAGGTTTAGAGTGTGTAAATTGTATTGTTGTGTGTGAAGATTTAGAGTGTGTAGGTTGTATTGTTGTGTGTGAAGGTTTAGAGTGTGTAGGTTGTATTGTTGTGTGTGAAGGTTTAGAGTGTGTAGGTTGTATTGTTGTGTGTGAAGGTTTAGAGAGTGTAGGTTGTATTGTTATGTGTGAAGGTTTAGAGTGTGTAGGTTGTATTGTTGTGTGTGAAGGTTTAGAGTGTGTAGATTGTATTGTTGTGTGTGAAGGTTTAGAGTGTGTAGGATGTATTGTTGTGTGTGAAGGTTTAGAGTGTGTAGATTTTATTGTTGTGTGTGAAGGTTTAGAGTGTGTAGGTTGTATTGTTGTGTGTGAAGATTTTAGAGTGTGTAGATTGTATTGTTGTGTGTGAAGGTTTAGAGTGTGTAGGTAGTATTGTTGTGTGTGAAGGTTTAGAGTGTGTAGATTGTATTGTTGTGTGTGAAGGTTTAAAGTGTGTATATTGTATTGTTATGTGTGAAGGTTTAGAGTGTGTAGATTGTATTGTTATGTGTGAAGGTTTAGAGTGTGTTGGTTGTATTGTTGTGTGTGAAGGTTTAGAGTGTGTATGATGTATTGTTGTGTGTGATGGTTTAGAGTGTGTATGATGTATTGTTGTGTGTGAAGGTTTAGAGTGTGTATGATGTATTGTTGTGTGTGAAGATTTAGAGTGTGTAGATTGTATTGTTGTGTGTGAAGGTTTAGAGTGTGTATGATGTATTGTTGTGTGTGAAGGTTTAGAGTGTGTATGATGTATTGTTGTGTGTGAAGATTTAGAGTGTGTAGATTGTATTGTTGTGTGTGAAGGTTTAGAGTGTGTAGGTTGTATTGTTGTGTGTGAAGATTTAGAGTGTGTAAGTTGTATTGTTGTGTGTGAAGGTTTAGAGTGTGTAGATTGTATTGTTGTGTGTGAAGGTTTAGAGTGTGTATGATGTATTGTTGTGTGTGAAGGTTTAGAGTGTGTAGGTTGTATTCTTGTGTGTGAAGGTTTGGAGTGTGTATATTTAATTGTTCTGTGTGAAAGTTTAGAGTGTGTATATTGAATTTTAATGTGTGAAGGTTTAGAGTGTGTATATTGAATTGTTATGTGTGAAGGTTTAGAGTGTGTATATTGTATTGTTATGTGTGAAGGTTTAGAGTGTGTAGATTGTATTGTTGTGTGTGAAGGTTTAGAGTGTGTAGGTTGTATTCTTGTGTGTGAAGGTTTAAAGTGTGTAGGTTGTATTGTTATGTGTGAAGGTTTAGATTATGTATATTGTATTGTTATGTGTGACGATTTAGAGTGTGTAGGTTGTATTGTTATGTGTGAAGGTTTAGAGTATCTAGGTTGTATTGTTATATGTGACGATTTAGAGTGTGTAGGTTGTATTGTTATGTGTGAAGGTTTAGAGTGTGTAGATTGTATTGTTGTGTGTGAAGGTTTAGAGTGTGTAGGTTGTATTGTTGTGTGTGAAGGTTTAGAGTGTGTAGGTTGTATTGTTGTGTGTGAAGGTTTAGAGTGTGTAGATTGTATTGTTATGTGTGACGATTTAGAGTGTGTAGATTGTATTGTTATGTGTGAATGTTTAGAATGTGTAGGTTGTATTGTTGTGTGTGAAGGTTTAGAGTATGTAGGTTGTATTGTTGTGGTTGAAGATTTAGAGTATCTAGGTTGTATTGTTATGTGTGAAGGTTTAGAGTGTGTATGATGTATTGTTGTGTGTGAAGGTTTAGAGTGTGTAGGTTGTATTGTTGTGTGTGAAGGTTTAGAGTGAGTAGGTTGTATTGTTGTGTGTGAAGGTTTAGAGTGTGTAGATTGTATTGTTGTGTGTGAAGGTTTAGAGTGTGTATATTGAATTCTTGTGTGTGAAGGTTTAGAGTGTGTAGGTTGTATTGTTGTGTGTGAAGGTTTAGAGTGTGTATATTGTATTGTTGTGTGTGAAGGTTTAGAGTGTGTAGATTGTATTGTTGTGTGTGAAGATTTAGAGTATCTAGGTTGTATTGTTATGTGTGAAGGTTTAGAGTGTGTATATTGTATTGTTGTGTGTGAAGGTTTAGAGTGTGTAGGTTGTATTGTTGTGTGTGTAGGTTTAGAGTGAGTAGGTTGTATTGTTGTGTGTGAAGGTTTAGAGTGTGTAGATTGTATTGTTGTGTGTGAAGGTTTAGAGTGTGTATATTGAATTCTTGTGTGTGAAGGTTTAGAGTGTGTATATTGAATTGTTATGTGTGAAGGTTTAGAGTGTGTAGATTGTATTGTTCTGCGTGAAGGTTTAGAGTGTGTAGATTGTATTGTTGTGTGTGAAGGTTTAGAGTGTGTACGTTGTATTGTTGTGTGTGAAGGTTTAGAGTGTGTAGATTATATTGTTGTGTGTGAAGTTTTAAAGTGTGTAGGTTGTATTGTTTTGTGTGAAGGTTTAGAGTGTGTAGATTGTATTGTTATGTGTGAAGGTTTAGAGTGTGTAGATTGTATTGTTATGTGTGAAGGTTTAGAGTGGGAATGATGTATTGGTGTGTGTGAAGGTTTAGAGTGTGTAGGTTGTATTGTTATGTGTGAAGGTTTAGAGTGTGTAGATTGTATTGTTGTGTGTGAAGGTTTAGAGTGTGTATGATGTATTGTTGTGTGTGAAGGTTTAGAGTGTGTATGATGTATTGGTGTGTGTGAAGGTTTAGAGTGTGTATGATGTATTGGTGTGTGTGAAGATTTAGAGTGTGTAGATTGTATTGTTATGTGTGAAGGTTTAGAGTGTGTATGATGTATTGTTATGTGTGAAGGTTTAGAGTGTGTAGATTGTATTGTTGTGTGTGAAGGTTTAGAGTGTGTATATTGAATTGTTGTGTGTGAAGATTTAGAGTGTGTAGGTTGAATTGTTGTGTGTGAAGGTTTAGAGTGTGTAGGTTGTATTGTTGTGTGTGAAGGTTTAGAGTGTGTATATTGAATTGTTGTGTGTGAAGATTTAGAGTGTGTAGGTTGAATTGTTGTGTGTGGAGGTTTAAAGTGTGTAGATTGTATTGTTGTGTGTGAAGGTTTAGAGTGTGTAGATTGTATTCTTGTGTGTGAAGATTTAGAGTGTGTAGGTTGTATTGTTGTGTGTGAAGGTTTAGAGTGTGTAGGTTGTATTGTTGTGTGTGAAGGTTTAGAGTGTGTATGTTGTATTGTTGTGTGTGAAGGTTTAGAGTGTGTAGGTTGTATTGTTATGTGTGAAGGTTTAGAGTGTGTAGGTTGTATTGTTGTGTGTGAAGGTTTAGAGTGTGTAGATTGTATTGTTGTGTGTGAAGGTTTAGAGTGTGTAGGTTGTATTGTTGTGTGTGAAGGTTTAGAGTGTGTAGATTGTATTGTTGTGTGTGAAGGTTTAGAGTGTGTAGGTTGTATTGTTGTGTGTGAAGATTTAGAGTGTGTAGATTGTATTGTTGTGTGTGAAGGTTTAGAATGTGTAGGTAGTATTGTTGTGTGTGAAGGTTTAGAGTGTGTAGATTGTATTGTTGTGTGTGAAGGTTTAGAGTGTGTAGATTGTATTGTTATGTGTGAAGGTTTAGAGTGTGTAGATTGTATTGTTATGTGTGAAGGTTTAGAGTGTGTAGGTTGTATTGTTGTGTGTGAAGGTTTAGAGTGTGTATGATGTATTGTTGTGTGTGAAGGTTTAGAGTGTGTATGATGTATTGTTGTGTGTGAAGGTTTAGAGTGTGTAGGTTGTATTGTTATGTGTGAAGGTTTAGAGTGTGTAGGTTGTATTGTTATGTGTGAAGGTTTAGAGTGTGTATGATGTATTGTTGTGTGTGAAGGTTTAGAGTGTGTAGATTGTATTGTTGTGTGTGAAGGTTTAGAGTGTGTAGGTTGTATTGTTATGTGTGAAGGTTTAGAGTGTGTATGATGTATTCTTATGTGTGAAGGTTTAGAGTGTGTAGATTGTATTGTTTTGTGTGAAGGTTTAAAGTGTGTAGATTGTATTGTTGTGTGTGAAGGTTTAGAGTGTGTAGGTTGTATTGTTATGTGTTAAGGTTTGGAGTGTGTAGGTTGTATTGTTGTGTGTGAAGGTTTAGAGTGTGTAGATTGTATTGTTGTGTGTGAAGGTTTAGAGTGTGTATATTGTATTGTTATGTTTGAAGGTTTAGAGTGTGTAGATTGTATTGTTATGTGTGAAGGTTTAGAGTGTGTAGGTTGTATTGTTGTGTGTGAAGGTTTAGAGTGTGTATGATGTATTGTTGTGTGTGAAGGTTTAGAGTGTGTATGATGTATTGTTGTGTGTGAAGGTTTAGAGTGTGTAGGTTGTATTGTTATGTGTGAAGGTTTAGAGTGTGTAGGTTGTATTGTTATGTGTGAAGGTTTAGAGTGTGTATGATGTATTGTTGTGTGTGAAGGTTTAGAGTGTGTAGATTGTATTGTTGTGTGTGAAGGTTTAGAGTGTGTAGGTTGTATTGTTATGTGTGAAGGTTTAGAGTGTGTATGATGTATTCTTATGTGTGAAGGTTTAGAGTGTGTAGATTGTATTGTTTTGTGTGAAGGTTTAAAGTGTGTAGATTGTATTGTTGTGTGTGAAGGTTTAGAGTGTGTAGGTTGTATTGTTATGTGTGAAGGTTTGGAGTGTGTAGGTTGTATTGTTGTGTGTGAAGGTTTAGAGTGTGTATGATGTATTGTTGTGTGTGAAGGTTTAGAGTGTGTATGATGTATTGTTGTGTGTGAAGGTTTAGAGTGTGTATGATGTATTGTTGTGTGTGAAGGTTTAGAGTGTGTAGGTTGTATTGTTATGTGTGAAGGTTTAGAGTGTGTAGATTGTATTGTTATGTGTGAAGGTTTAGAGTGGGAATGATGTATTGGTGTGTGTGAAGGTTTAGAGTGTGTAGGTTGTATTGTTATGTGTGAAGGTTTAGAGTGTGTAGATTGTATAGTTGTGTGTGAAGGTTTAGAGTGTGTATGATGTATTGTTGTGTGTGAAGGTTTAGAGTGTGTATGATGTATTGGTGTGTGTGAAGGTTTAGAGTGTGTATGATGTATTGGTGTGTGTGAAGATTTAGAGTGTGTAGATTGTATTGTTATGTGTGAAGGTTTAGAGTGTGTATGATGTATTGTTATGTGTGAAGGTTTAGAGTGTGTAGATTGTATTGTTGTGTGTGAAGGTTTAGAGTGTGTATATTGAATTGTTGTGTGTGAAGATTTAGAGTGTGTAGGTTGAATTGTTGTGTGTGAAGGTTTAGAGTGTGTAGGTTGTATTGTTGTGTGTGAAGGTTTAGAGTGTGTATATTGAATTGTTGTGTGTGAAGATTTAGAGTGTGTAGGTTGAATTGTTGTGTGTGGAGGTTTAAAGTGTGTAGATTGTATTGTTGTGTGTGAAGGTTTAGAGTGTGTAGATTGTATTGTTGTGTGTGAAGATTTAGAGTGTGTAGGTTGTATTGTTGTGTGTGAAGGTTTAGAGTGTGTAGGTTGTATTGTTGTGTGTGAAGGTTTAGAGTGTGTAGGTTGTATTGTTGTGTGTGAAGGTTTAGAGTGTGTAGGTTGTATTGTTATGTGTGAAGGTTTAGAGTGTGTAGGTTGTATTGTTGTGTGTGAAGGTTTAGAGTGTGTAGATTGTATTGTTGTGTGTGAAGGTTTAGAGTGTGTAGGTTGTATTGTTGTGTGTGAAGGTTTAGAGTGTGTAGATTGTATTGTTGTGTGTGAAGGTTTATAGTGTGTAGGTTGTATTGTTGTGTGTGAAGATTTAGAGTGTGTAGATTGTATTGTTGTGTGTGAAGGTTTAGAGTGTGTAGGTAGTATTGTTGTGTGTGAAGGTTTAGAGTGTGTAGATTGTATTGTTGTGTGTGAAGGTTTAGAGTGTGTATATTGTATTGTTATGTGTGAAGGTTTAGAGTGTGTAGATTGTATTGTTATGTGTGAAGGTTTAGAGTGTGTAGGTTGTATTGTTGTGTGTGAAGGTTTAGAGTGTGTATGATGTATTGTTGTGTGTGAAGGTTTAGAGTGTGTATGATGTATTGTTGTGTGTGAAGGTTTAGAGTGTGTAGGTTGTATTGTTATGTGTGAAGGTTTAGAGTGTGTAGGTTGTATTGTTATGTGTGAAGGTTTAGAGTGTGTATGATGTATTGTTGTGTGTGAAGGTTTAGAGTGTGTAGATTGTATTGTTGTGTGTGAAGGTTTAGAGTGTGTAGGTTGTATTGTTATGTGTGAAGGTTTAGAGTGTGTATGATGTATTCTTATGTGTGAAGGTTTAGAGTGTGTAGATTGTATTGTTTTGTGTGAAGGTTTAAAGTGTGTAGATTGTATTGTTATGTGTGAAGGTTTGGAGTGTGTAGGTTGTATTGTTGTGTGTGAAGGTTTAGAGTGTGTATGATGTATTGTTGTGTGTGAAGGTTTAGAGTGTGTATGATGTATTGTTGTGTGTGAAGGTTTAGAGTGTGTATGATGTATTGTTGTGTGTGAAGGTTTAGAGTGTGTAGGTTGTATTGTTATGTGTGAAGGTTTAGAGTGTGTATGATGTATTGTTATGTGTGAAGGTTTAGAGTGTGTAGATTGTATTGTTATGTGTGAAGGTTTAGAGTGTGTAGATTGTATTGTTATGTGTGAAGGTTTAGAGTGTATAGGTTGTATTGTTGTGTGTGAAGGTTTAGAGTGTGTAGGTTGTATTGTTGTGTGTGAAGGTTTAGAGTGTGTAGATTGTATTGTTGTGTGTGAAGATTTAGAGTGTGTAGATTGTATTGTTGTGTGTGAAGGTTTAGAGTGTGAATATTGTATTGTTATGTGTGAAGGTTTAGAGTGTGAATATTGTATTGTTGTGTGTGAAGGTTTAGAGTGTGTAGATTGTATTGTTATGTGTGAAGGTTTAGAGTGTGTAGATTGTATTGTTGTGTGTGAAGGTTTAGAGTGTGTAGGTTGTATTGTTGTGTGTGAAGGTTTAGAGTGTGTAGATTGTATTGTTGTGTGTGAAAGTTTAGAGTGTGTATATTGTATTGTTATGTGTGGAGGTTTAGAGTGTGTAGGTTGTATTGTTATGTGTGGAGGTTTAGAGTGTGTAGATTGTATTGTTATATGTGGAGGTTTAGAGTGTGTAGATTGTATTGTTGTGTGTGAAGGTTTAGAGTGTGTAGATTGTATTGTTATGTGTGGAGGTTTAGAGTGTGTATGTTGTATTGTTGTGTGTGAAGGTTTAGAGTGTGTAGATTGTATTGTTATGTGTGGAGGTTTAGAGTGTGTAGGTTGTATTGTTATGTGTGAAGGTTTAGAGTGTGTATGATGTATTGTTATGTGTGAAGGTTTAGAGTGTGTAGATTGTATTGTTGTGTGTGAAGGTTTAGAGTGTATATATTGTATTGTTGTGTGTGGAGGTTTAGAGTGTGTATATTGTATTGTTGTGTGTGAAGGTTTAGAGTGTGTATATTGCATTGTTGTGTGTGAAGGTTTAGAGTGTGTAGGTTGTATTGTTGTGTGTGAAGGTTTAGAGTGTGTAGATTGTATTGTTGTGTGTGAAGGTTTAGAGTGTGTATGATGTATTGTTATGTGTGAAGGTTTAGAGTGTGTAGATTGTATTGTTGTGTGTGAAGGTTGAGAGTGTGTAGATTGTATTGTTTTGTGTGAAGGTTTAGAGTGTGTATGATGTATTGTTGTGTGTGAAGGTTTAGAGTGTGTAGATTGTATTGTTGTGTGTGAAGGTTTAGAGTGTGTATGATGTATTGTTGTGTGTGAAGGTTTAGAGTGTGTATATTGAATTCTTGTGTGTGAAGGTTTAGAGTATGTAGGTTGTATTGTTGTGTGTGAAGGTTTAGAGTGTGTATATTGTATTGTTGTGTGTGAAGGTTTAGAGTGTGTATATTGAATTGTTATGTGTGAAGGTTTAGAGTGTGTAGATTGTAATGTTCTGCGTGAAGGTTTAGAGTGAGTAGGTTGTATTGTTGTGTGTGAAGGTTTAGAGTGTGTATATTGAATTGTTTTGTGTGAAGGTTTAGAGTGTGTAGATTGTATTGTTCTGCGTGAAGGTTTAGAGTGTGTAGATTGTATTGTTGTGTGTGAAGGTTTAGAGTGTGTACGTTGTATTGTTGTGTGTGAAGGTTTAGAGTGAGTAGATTATATTGTTGTGTGTGAAGTTTTAAAGTGTGTAGGTTGTATTGTTGTGTGTGAAGGTTTAGAGTGTGTAGGTTGTATTGTTGTGTGTGAAGGTCTAGAGTGTGTATATTGAATTGTTGTGTGTGAAGGTTTAGAGTGTGTAGGTTGTATTGTTGTGTGTGAAGGTTTAGAGTGTGTAGATTGTATTGTTGTGTGTGTGAAGATTTAGAGTGTGTAGGTTGTATTGTTGTGTGTGAAGGTTTAGAGTGTGTAGATTGTATTGTTGTGTGTGAAGGTTTAGAGTGTGTAGGTTGTATGGTTATGTGTGAAGGTTTAGAGTGTGTATATTGTATTGTTGTGTGTGAAGGTTTAGAGTGTGTAGATTGTATTGTTGTGTGTGAAGGTTTAGAGTGTGTAGATTGTATTGTTATGTGTGAAGGTTTAGACTGAGTAGATTGTATTGTTGTGTGTGAAGGTTTAGAGTGTGTAGGTTGTATTGTTGTGTGTGAAGGTTTAGAGTGTGTAGATTGTATTGTTATGTGTGAAGGTTTAGAGTGTGTAGATTGTATTGTTATGTGTGAAGGTTTAGAGTGGGAATGATGTATTGGTGTGTGTGAAGGTTTAGAGTGTGTAGGTTGTATTGTTATGTGTGAAGGTTTAGAGTGTGTAGATTGTATTGTTGTGTGTGAAGGTTTAGAGTATGTATGATGTATTGTTGTGTGTGAAGGTTTAGAGTGTGTATGATGTATTGGTGTGTGTGAAGGTTTAGAGTGTGTATGATGTATTGGTGTGTGTGAAGATTTAGAGTGTGTAGATTTTATTGTTATGTGTGAAGGTTTAGAGTGTGTATGATGTATTGTTATGTGTGAAGGTTTAGAGTGTGTATATTGAATTGTTGTGTGTGAAGATTTAGAGTGTGTAGGTTGAATTGTTGTGTGTGAAGGTTTAGAGTGTGTAGGTTGTATTGTTGTGTGTGAAGGTTTGGAGTGTGTATATTGAATTGTTGTGTGTGAAGATTTAGAGTGTGTAGGTTGAATTGTTGTGTGTGGAGGTTTAAAGTGTGTAGGTTGTATTGTTGTGTGTGAAGGTTTAGAGTGTGTAGGTTGTATTGTTGTGTGTGAAGGTTTAGAGTGTGTAGGTTGTATTGTTATGTGTGAAGGTTTAGAGTGTGTAGGTTGTATTGTTGTTTGTGAAGGTTTAGAGTGTGTAGATTGTATTGTTGTGTGTGAAGGTTTAGAGTGTGTAGGTTGTATTGTTGTGTGTGAAGGTTTAGAGTGTGTGGATTGTATTGTTGTGTGTGAAGGTTTAGAGTGTGTAGGTTGTATTGTTGTGTGTGAAGATTTAGAGTGTGTAGATTGTATTGTTGTATGTGAAGGTTTAGAGTGTGTAGGTAGTATTGTTGTGTGTGAAGGTTTAGAGTGTGTAGATTGTATTGTTGTGTGTGAAGGTTTAGAGTGTGTATATTGTATTGTTATGTGTGAAGGTTTAGAGTGTGTAGATTGTATTGTTATGTGTGAAGGTTTAGAGTGTGTAGGTTGTATTGTTGTGTGTGAAGGTTTAGAGTGTGTATGATGTATTGTTGTGTGTGAAGGTTTAGAGTGTGTATGATGTATTGTTGTGTGTGAAGGTTTAGAGTGTGTAGGTTGTATTGTTATGTGTGAAGGTTTAGAGTGTGTAGGTTGTATTGTTATGTGTGAAGGTTTAGAGTGTGTATGATGTATTGTTGTGTGTGAAGGTTTAGAGTGTGTAGATTGTATTGTTGTGTGTGAAGGTTTAGAGTGTGTAGGTTGTATTGTTATGTGTGAAGGTTTAGAGTGTGTATGATGTATTCTTATGTGTGAAGGTTTAGAGTGTGTAGATTGTATTGTTTTGTGTGAAGGTTTAAAGTGTGTAGATTGTATTGTTGTGTGTGAAGGTTTAGAGTGTGTAGGTTGTATTGTTATGTGTGAAGGTTTGGAGTGTGTAGGTTGTATTGTTGTGTGTGAAGGTTTAGAGTGTGTATGATGTATTGTTGTGTGTGAAGGTTTAGAGTGTGTATGATGTATTGTTGTGTGTGAAGGTTTAGAGTGTGTATGATGTATTGTTGTGTGTGAAGGTTTAGAGTGTGTAGGTTGTATTGTTATGTGTGAAGGTTTAGAGTGTGTATGATGTATTGTTATGTGTGAAGGTTTAGAGTGTGTAGATTGTATTGTTATGTGTGAAGGTTTAGAGTGTGTAGATTGTATTGTTATGTGTGAAGGTTTAGAGTGTATAGGTTGTATTGTTGTGTGTGAAGGTTTAGAGTGTGTAGGTTGTATTGTTGTGTGTGAAGGTTTAGAGTGTGTATATTGTATTGTTATGTGTGAAGATTTAGAGTGTGTATATTGTATTGTTGTGTGTGAATTTTTAGAGTATGTAGGTTGTATTGTTCTGCGTGAAGGTTTAGAGTGTGTAGGTTGTATTGTTGTGTGTGAAGGTTTAGAGTGTGTAGATTGTATTGTTGTGTGTGAAGATTTAGAGTGTGTAGATTGTATTGTTGTGTGTGAAGGTTTAGAGTGTGAATATTGTATTGTTATGTGTGAAGGTTTAGAGTGTGAATATTGTATTGTTGTGTGTGAAGGTTTAGAGTGTGTAGATTGTATTGTTATGTGTGAAGGTTTAGAGTGTGTAGATTGTATTGTTGTGTGTGAAGGTTTAGAGTGTGTAGGTTGTATTGTTGTGTGTGAAGGTTTAGAGTGTGTAGATTGTATTGTTGTGTGTGAAGGTTTAGAGTGTGTATATTGTATTGTTATGTGTGGAGGTTTAGAGTGTGTAGGTTGTATTGTTATGTGTGGAGGTTTAGAGTGTGTAGATTGTATTGTTATATGTGGAGGTTTAGAGTGTGTAGATTGTATTGTTGTGTGTGAAGGTTTAGAGTGTGTAGATTGTATTGTTATGTGTGGAGGTTTAGAGTGTGTATGTTGTATTGTTGTGTGTGAAGGTTTAGAGTGTGTAGATTGTATTGTTATGTGTGGAGGTTTAGAGTGTGTAGGTTGTATTGTTATGTGTGAAGGTTTAGAGTGTGTATGATGTATTGTTATGTGTGAAGGTTTAGAGTGTGTAGATTGTATTGTTGTGTGTGAAGGTTTAGAGTGTATATATTGTATTGTTGTGTGTGGAGGTTTAGAGTGTGTATATTGTATTGTTGTGTGTGAAGGTTTAGAGTGTGTATATTGTATTGTTGTGTGTGAAGGTTTAGAGTGTGTAGGTTGTATTGTTGTGTGTGAAGGTTTAGAGTGTGTAGATTGTATTGTTGTGTGTGAAGGTTTAGAGTGTGTATGATGTATTGTTATGTGTGAAGGTTTAGAGTGTGTAGATTGTATTGTTGTGTGTGAAGGTTGAGAGTGTGTAGATTGTATTGTTTTGTGTGAAGGTTTAGAGTGTGTATGATGTATTGTTGTGTGTGAAGGTTTAGAGTGTGTAGATTGTATTGTTGTGTGTGAAGGTTTAGAGTGTGTATGATGTATTGTTGTGTGTGAAGTTTTAGAGTGTGTAGATTGTATTGTTTTGTGTGAAGGTTTAGAGTGTGTAGGTTGTATTGTTGTGTGTGAAGGTTTAGAGTGTGTATATTGTATTGTTATGTGTGAAGGTTTAGAGTGTGTAGGTTGTATTGTTATGTGTGAAGGTTTAGAGTTTTTTTTATTGTATTGTTGTGTGTGAAGGTTTAGAGTGTGTATATTGTATTGTTGTGTGTGAAGGTTTAAAGTGTGTAGGTTGTATTGTTGTGTGTGAAGATTTAGAGTGTGTAGGTTGTATTGTTGTGTGTGAAGGTTTAGATTGTGTATATTGTATTGTTGTGTGTGAAGATTTAGAGTGTGTAGGTTGTATTGTTATGTGTGAAGGTTTAGAGTGTGTAGATTATATTTTGGTGTGTGAAGGTTTTATAGTGTGTAGGTTGTATTGTTGTGTGTGATGGTTTAGAGTATGTAGGTTGTATTGTTGTGTGTGAAGGTTTAGAGTGTGTATGATGTATTGTTGTGTGTGAAGATTTAGAGTGTGTAGGTTGTATTGTTGTGTTTGAAGATTTAGAGTGTGTAGGTTGTATTGTTGTGTGTGAAGGTTTAGAGTATGTAGGTTGTATTGTTATGTGTGAAGATTTAGAGTGTGTAGATTGTATTGTTGTGTGTGAAGGTTTAGAGTGTGTATATTGTATTGTTGTGTGTGGAGGTTTAGAGTGTGTATATTGTATTGTTGTGTGTGGAGGTTTAGAGTGTGTAGATTGTATTGTTATGTGTGAAGGTTTAGAGTGTGTAGATTGTATTGTTATGTGTGAAGGTTTAGAGTGTGTATATTGTATTGTTGTGTGTGGAGGTTTAGAGTGTGTAGATTGTATTGTTATGTGTGAAGGTTTAGAGTGTGAATGATGTATTGTTATGTGTGAAGGTTTAGAGTGTGTAAGTTATATTGTTGTGTGTGAAGGTTTAGAGTGTGTAAGTTGTATTGTTATGTGTGAAGGTTTAGAGTGTGTAGATTGTATTGTTATGTGTGAAGGTTTAGAGTGTGTAGATTGTATTGTTATGTGTGAAGGTTTAGAGTGTGTATATTGTATTGTTGTGTGTGGAGGTTTAGAGTGTGTAGATTGTATTGTTATGTGTGAAGGTTTAGAGTGTGTATGATGTATTGTTGTGTGTGGAGGTTTTGAGTGTGTAGGATGTATTGTTGTGTGTGGAGATTTAGAGTGTGTAGGTTGTATTGTTATGTGTGAAGGTTTAGAGTGTGTAGATTGTATTGTTGTGTGTGTGAAGGTTTAGAGTGTGTAGGTTGTATTGTTGTGTGTGAAGGTTTAGAGTGTGTATATTGTATTGTTGTGTGTGAAGGTTTAGAGTGTGTATATTGTATTGTTATGTGTGAAGGTTTAGAGTGTGTATATTGTATTGTTGTGTGTGAAGGTTTAGAGTGTGTAGATTGTATTGTTGTGTGTGAAGGTTTAGAGTGTGTATATTGTATTGTTATGTGTGAAGATTTAGAGTGTGTATATTGTATTGTTGTGTGTGAAGGTTTAGAGTGTGTAGATTGTATTGTTGTGTGTGAAGGTTTAGAGTGTGTATATTGTATTGTTATGTGTGAAGGTTTAGAGTGTGTAGGTAGTATTGTTGTGTGTGAAGGTTTAGAGTGTGTAGATTGTATTGTTGTGTGTGAAGATTTAGAGTGTGTAGATTGTATTGTTGTGTGTGAAGGTTTAGAGTGTGTATGATGTATTGTTGTGTGTGAAGGTTTAGAGTGTGTAGGTTGTATTGTTGTGTGTAAACGTTTAGAGTGCCTGGATAAAATAACAATGCATGAACATGTTAGAATATCTAGAGTGAAGAGTAATACTTTTAGAATAAATATAAGTATTATCTGAATAGAATGACAGTGTCACGATGTTCATTATTATATTAATTCCGTTTGAAAATGACTTTTAGTATTTACATAATGTTTAAAATGAGGTAATGCTTCTATCTTTTTGTTAAAATATCCGACCGTTACCAAAACTGATGATCAACTGATACAACGGTTCAATTTGTTTCGAAATACTTTATCTACAATTTCATAAATGACTTAATATCATTATTTACTTAATATGCACCACAACACTACACCACAGGAAACAAACAACACTGAAGAAATATGAATCATGAACGAAAATGTCGAAATTCCAACGTTGAATTAATGTCGATTGAACGATGACAAAAAAAAATCAAGGTTTATCTTATTCAAAGGTGGTGGGTTTAAAATGGTTAGTGCGTATTTTTCTTCTACTTGGCAAGACTATTCCACAGGTTATTAGTCCCCTATCGGTTTGTACATTTGATGGCAACTGTAGCTTTCTTCTCCATCTGTTCGTCTGTCTGTCCCAATTGGTTTTCCAAACATTAAAGATTTTCCCGTTATGCCTGTGTTTCGTAACGTTTGATCGATAATTTTTATAAAAATTCAAGTTGTGTATGTTACGGTTTTTTTTTTTTATTCATCAGGACCGGGACTGTGTTCCGCTGGAAATGCGGTAAAAGTAGGACATCTAACTAGAGCCAATCGACGAGCTTCGGTGGCTGATTTTGTAAAAAATAATAATAATAATAATAAATAAATGAATAAAAAAAAAATAAAAAAATTAAAATAATAATAATAAAATTCGCTTTAACTTATTTGTGCAACTTTTCATGAAACAAATTCAGATTATAATAACTTATAATGTGTTTGGTACTAAGGTATTCTCTAACGACATTCTGGAAAAAAATTCAAATCAGGCAGGTATTTTTGCATAAGAAATGAGTCGTCTTTTGCATTTATATTTACAAATTTGTATGTACAAGAAACGCCCAAGTGACGCATCATTTTCGTAACTTCTTTTTCTGAAGAGTCCAAAATGTTTTATAGTTCCGATATCCCGAGTTGTGAATTAGTAATTCGTTACTACGCATCAATTATAGGTGATAAAATATAAATTGGAACCCGTTCATTAACTATAATTTACTTTGTATATGAAGTTGAAGAACAAACCTTACATTTACGTCAGATTATTAACACTAATATAGAAAAAAAAATTGAAATATCAAACCTAGGAGAAATACGTCAGTAAAGTGTGTGCATGCAGTGTTTGTCTCCAATATTCTATACTACAGGCTGTAGTAGAGTTTCATTTCAAACCACAGTGCAACACTTAAAAAACCCAATTTAAATGCAAACATATCAGGTAAGGAGACTCTACAGATAAACGCGATTATGATATTTTCATAAACGTACAGTGTATCAATATGCGCTCAGACTCTCCTTACGACAGTACCGTCAACCTGTCAAAAATCCTTATAAGGAATCGGCACGTGCATTTAGGCACACTCATTCTATATTCAGTTGCACGTTAATTGATTTAGTTTCTCCTTTTGTAAACCGTTTCCAGTTTGTTTGGGTTTTTTTAATATTCAACTTAATCTTATTGAAATTTATATATCTAATAGTATACATCTACAACATTATTTGATTTTCTAGGAATTTATATTCTAGATCTATCTCGTATATTACAACGCGTCACAGTAGAGCAAAATCAAGGACTGGGATGCACAGTGTATTATTTAATTCAGAATGGTAGGTCGGTCTGTAAAATATGTACACAGTCAGACCTTTCATTCAGGGTAGATTCAATGTTGTTATCAAACTTTCAACATTGAAACGGCAATGTTGAATCGTGGTTTATCAACGTCTAAACATTACGTCAACATTTAATCATGTTATGTGCATGCTGGGATAGAAATGTATACTCACTGAGGCCAAATACATCTCCAGCGGCTACAAAGAAATGAAACAGTAAAACGTGGAGACCTATACATAAACTTGATTGATTGAATATTGTTTAACGTCCCTCTCGAGAATTTTTCACGCATATGGAGACGTCACCATTGGCGGTGAAAAGCTGCAGAATTTAGACCTACATGTTTGTTCGGCGCTTACGGTCTTTGAGCAAGGAGGGATCTTTATTGTACCACGCCTGCTGTGACACGGGACCTCAATTTTTGCGGTCTTATCAGAAGGATCACCCCATTTAGTCGCCTCTTACGACAAGGTAGGGGTACTGAGGACCTAGTCTAACCCGGATCTCCACGGGATTCGTAAACATAGGCCCCGTAGTGCTTGCTCCTTCGCCGAACGCTCGACATTTAGAAGGGAGATTTTCTGGTCTCTTGGACGAAAGGTGAAGATAACGAACAGTGATCAATCTCATAACTCCTACAAGCAATACAAAATAGATAGTTGGGCAAACACGAACCCCTGGACACACCAGAGGTGACCTCAAAAACGGTGTTCCCATGCCACAGCAGGCATTGGCACGTTAAAGAACCCTCACTCCTACAGCCGTAAGCGCTAATCATAGGTCTAAATATGCGGTTCACTTTTATACATGTATCTATGACACAACGTAAATACATGTAATCAGAAGTGATTTGACTAATTTTTGTGAAATTGCACATGTAGAGCATTTTAAGTTTCATAACAATGCAAGGGAAATGAAGTTTAGAAAAACATCGTTGGATAGAGACGGCGCTAGCCTTTTAATATTCATTTTCCATTTAGCTTTATACTTTTATAAGATATACCAATAGTGATCTTTCATAATTTTGTGGATAAACAGAAATAAATGGTTGAGATACGTTACTTGAGAAGAGGAATATGCCAATCCACAGGAGCGATCTTGTAGTCATTGTTTCCTGAAATCAAATGTATCATGATGCAATATACAAGTAAATTGAGACAAAGTCATACTTTCATATATTCCGTATGTCGTGTCCTACTTTTTTGAGGGGGGGTGTGTGCATGCTTTAGAACAGAAATTACAAATATGATCTGTGGCCACCTTGCAATTGTCTTTTTCGGTGTCCTGGATGTTCCGATTGGGGGCTGTGTCAGTGCGAGTCCTAGGTGTCATGCTGTCTATGCTTCCTCGTACAGGCACGTAGCATCGTCTTTCAACAACATAAAAAAGGGGAGGGGGAGGCGAAGATGTCTTGTCTAAAATTATTGACAAGGAAATAAAAATGGCGGAGGTTGCCCAAAGATCAAGTCCTTATTCGTGGAAGGGGAAGATTGTTCATCAACTAAAACTGCCTCAACCCCCCGGCCCGACTACGATTAATTAGATAGTGTGTGTATATATGGGGGCAATTAGATTTTGGAACGCAGAACTGTTATAATAACCAGTGAGGGTATTTTTCTAAAAGGGCTTATTTTGGACTTTAGGGTTATGCACGACGTTGATGACATGTATTAGAAATATTTTCAACAAACAAAAAAATAATTAAATCAACTCACGTAGCTTATTCGGAGGGAGGGGGGGGGGGGGTCCTGAACTCAAGCACCTGTGGCTCCAACAAAAAAATATTCACGTCTTTTTTCTCGTACTTGAGCTGAGTGTTGTAAAGTGTGTGACGTCATTCACATAGATGACGCGGTATGTTAGATCAGGCATGGTTTATTCTTGTACAGAACAGACTATACCGATTTTTGCCAGAAGATATTAAGCAGGGGCGGATCCAGGAAATGCGGTTACGGGGGGCGCCACTTTATAAGGTAGTGGGTCCAGGACGAAGCCCTGGTGGGGGTCCAGGGGGCAAAGCCCCCGGAAGCTCCTGGATTTTACAGATTTTATGGAGATTGAAATATTTCTCCTATTTAGTCATTTATACTATTTTCTATCATTTTGATAAGGTGAAATTAATAAAATGACCCAAATTTTAAGGGTTTTTTGGAAAAAATTAAGTTCTCCCAATAAAGTAATTCAAGAAATCAAAAGATTTTGTCATTTATTTCTCTGAAAGTGGAAGAAATTATTGCTTCTTTTATCGTTTAGTACATTTTCCGAAACAAGATGCCGCGATTTACCTTAAATTAAAATAAAATAGGGGGTGGGGAGTGGGGGGCGCAGCTCTAAATCCGCCACTGTTAAGTTTCCTTTATGCATTGATTTTTTGTCTTTCTGTAAAACATTATCCATCCCACTTGTAACACACGTCGCACTCATTCTCATATAAAACAGCAAAACCATGTCGCCAGTATTTATAGTTGAATCGTGAACATAATATAGCAAATACCGCATTCATTTGGCGAGAAAATTTCTGAAGAAGATATAAAAACAAATTTAAAAAATCAAAAGAACTACATTTCAGCATGAATATATTAAGAACGGGAGTCCAAAGTACAAAAGCACTACAAAAACCCCTTGTCGTCATTTGAGTGTTTCATGTTCAAGTCCAGGTTATAAAAATAAACGCCACATATTCGGGTCAAACAGTGTGTGTTTACGTAAGATTGGAATGGATAGTTGAATTTGTAAAGAAATTTGGTACGTTATAAGTAACTCCAATTAAATTAATAAAGGACTGATGAACTATGTCGCCAAATCACATGTAATCAACGAGTCCAATGTACTTCTGAAAAATTCAATATACTTTATGCTTCAGAAAGAGGCAGAATATATTCTTATCAGTTATATATTATCTACTTTATTTGATATCATAAACATTTCTATCAAGCTATTAACAATAAAAAAGTTACTAAACCGAGAATCCACAAAAGTCAGTATGCTGGGTTAAGAAAGTAATCATACGGGACGGGCCTACAGGGCATACTACTTGGAAGTGATACAATTTACTTGAGTTTGTTTTTTCTTTAGATCGTTTAGAAGTTAAAAAATCAAAATTCACTTTGATATAAACAAAAAATATGGAAATTTAACAGTTTTATGTTGAGAAAAGTAATATACGGGACGTAATCTACGAGTCCTAATTTTAGTATAGCTATTTCATCAAGAATATCTATTTTTAAAAATTACATCGAGATCGGGAGCTTTTAAATTTTTAAAAATATGCGTGTTTATTACGTCATACGGCCAAGAAGTGTACAAAAAAGTTGAAAGGCGGGACGATGTTGTATCCAAAGCCAAAGGATAATTTTTGACTGTATTATATTATCATATTTATTTATTTGTGTATCTAAACAGAAAATTGTCTTATTATGCAATAGTGTGATTTATTCATATTGTATGGAACACTATTTGTCGGTCGAATAGGCATGCAGATGTAAACAAAATGGCATTGTCATTATGTCACGTGAATTACGGCTCTATACCTCGTAAATTACCTTAATGTTTATGGTTTCCATTTTTAGATTAGTTTTTATTTAGGATTGTGTACGGTCTAATCATGTTTTATTTTAATTTATGATATAACAAATTAATGACTGGATAATAAAAAGCTTTGATTATATGAGACGATTATTTCCTGTCAATATCGTACTTAGAGGTATACGGACATCTTTAACAACAAAACCTATTCTACACAAGATACTTTATTTTCTGCATGTAATTAAATGATTTCACGTTTTAATAGATCTATTTGACTTATTGATATACAGACGTTTACCAAATCTGGTTTACTTCCTGCAAAAAGATCTCCAATAAAGAAAGTAAATCTATCAGTTTTTTGTCCCGTAAATTACAGAAAATTATCTTTCTTTATTAAAAGTAGATTTGTAAAATTTGTACTCTTCAATGTCTATATATAGTATAAGAATGATTATTACTTGCAAAAATACATAATATTCTATTTGATTTACTATCTAAAAGTTCAAAAATAAAATATTTTGATGATTTAATCAGACATCAACTCGTAAATTACAGATGGCGAAATCAAAGGCATACACCTTTACTGAGTGTTTCAGAGATATGCTATACATTTTATCATTTAAAATTCGGGAAGCAAAAGCATTGAAGTGTGTATGAAAAGAATTCTTTGTAAGTAAACTATTTCATTATCTATTCTAGAAATTTGTGCAAAGTTTAGACAAAACATATTTCTTTTGAAATAATTTTCATGATTACAAAAAATTAGATATTAATACATGTGTCATTGAATGTTCGTTTATGTTGATTTAATTGCATAGTTTAAAATGTCTTTTGATTTGATTAAAACATTTTCACATTTTATATTGGGTTTTCTTCCTATATCATGCTAAATACAATACAAAATGGCCTCGTAAATTACTTCTGGCATTTTATAGTACTCCATTCTAGAAACCATAACTTTTTTTCTGTTCGTCCTGAGCTGCAGATCGTTTTAGTAAGAATCTACGATATAATCAGCAACACATACAGATAATAGAAATTAACATTCTACAAAGTTTATTTTTCAAAGTTTCAATTTGCTGTTTTATATGAGAATCCTGCTGGTCACTGAAGCGATGAGAGTAAATTTAGGTCTGCGCTGCGCAGCGCAGACCTAAATTTGAAAAAGCAAAACCCTACGAAAGAGAGCTATGAAAATCAGCAGCGGCAATAGAAGGAAAAAACAGTGTTTTTCCATACGAAGAATTACCGGCATATCAGATCTAGATGCAGGGGCGGATCAAGAAAATTGTCAAGTTAATTATGCATTTTCTTCCCCAAAAGGAGAGGGTTGAATCTTGAACCCCCAAAAACGGCAACAACAAAAAAAAAAAAAAAAATAAGAGATCTTTTTTTATATCAAAAAACTTTAAACCAAATAAAACGGGGGTTTTAACCCATGACCTCCGTCTAGATCCGCCTATGTGATAAAAAAAAATATACAGTCCATTACAACCCTCAAAATATCACATCTCCGAAATACATGTAACATCCTTCGAAAAATTTAAAAGTACTCAGTCTACATCCTTTCTACCGACAATTGGTACACCCAAGCACGGCACAAAACATCTTAATTATTTGCAAGCTGTTAACGTGATAATTGGTTTTTTGTCGATTATATGTTCATGAAATGGCTAAGAGGTGTTTTCAAACCCGAGCGCGCACACATACATGTAATGGCGAAGGTAAATATGCATCGCAAGATTTGAATTTCATCGCTTTCAAACTCGAAAACTACACAAAATATTTCATTTAAAAAAGCATTTACAGTAGTTTTAGGCATGAAAAGAATTAATTTGGTTGAAAAAATGAAAAAGTTTAGAAACATGCGTTGTGTCCTTTAAGGCAATATTGCCAAATTCCACTTTTATCTCCTCAGAAAACGTGAAGGGGAGTTAAGAGAGAATTTTTCAAGAATATCTTCAAAACACATAAAATTACCATTACCGTCAAACAAGTCATCTATATTAGTAGTTGCAGAACTGTAGCTCTCCGAAAAAAATTATGTTGACAGAGTCCCCGGTCTGTCAACATATTCTTTTTCGGAGAGCTACAGTTCTGCAGCTACTATATTAGTAAACCACTTTTCATACAAAGATTTTGAAAAAAAATGCCTATTTTGGGTTGCGATTGTATTGTTTTACCATAAAGGTTCCACTAAAATATATCCTGGGTTGGAGTTACGTGAATTTAGAAAGTCTGAAAATATATTTAGGACTTCTTTCCGAAAGCTAATTATCGGTATTTTGTGCTTTAATTTTAGAGTATTCTGGTCCAACGTGGGACAGCTGGACACTATTTCAGTGAACAGTGGAATCTAACCAGAGTCTGTATGAAATAATCCTCTTAACCATGTTTTAGAAAGTATAGTTAATATATTATACATTTGGACCAACAGAGTATAAGTATTGAAGTATTGTCTACACAGACTTTAAAACATTCAGAACAGTTTCGTTTAAAAGCTGCAAGGTTAACTTCCATTTAAGAAAGTTTTTCCTCAGATTTTGACCACAACTGCGTCGGATGTTATATAAAACTGTGTACATGTAGATAATGGTTCAATACTCATTTTCATTTATCTAAAATAATATACATTAGTATAACATTTATTACTTGAACCTATCTACTTGAAAAATTTCTTGCAAAAATGAAAATAAAACAGAAACATTAAAACTATACCCATTTCATTTTGAAAAAAGAAAAGAAAAAAGCACAAAGATCTCATGAAGTCGTTTAACATAAAAAGTAAATCATATACTAATAGTACAATACCTCCACTGACAGGAACGTGAGCCAATCAATGATAACCCTGGTAGCTAAGGATCTGCTCAGAAGTGGATATTGAATAAAAATTCTTCATATTTATATTGTAGTGATTGCTATCTCTGGTGAGGGTAGGCGGCAAATACGTCAACGCAGCCCATCAAATGTCATTGGTTTAACACCCTCTACTAATATATATCGTTATTTGTTTGCCATAATTTTGCTTTGGGGTTCTCTTGATGCTTTTTTATTTTTATCTCAGAGCGAAGCATAGTTTTCGTTATTTTGTCTTCTTTGGGGGAATTCAGACTTTAAGACATTTAGCTTTGCAGGTATTTGATGTAGAATTATGATGTAGT
Source organism: Ostrea edulis (assembly GCF_947568905.1). NCBI lineage: Eukaryota > Metazoa > Mollusca > Bivalvia > Ostreida > Ostreidae > Ostrea > Ostrea edulis. The sequence continues at coordinate 9,729,788 of NC_079173.1, read as the reverse complement.
ATTAGCTGACCCCCCCCCCCCCCCCATATTCTGTTGAAGATTTCTTTCGTCAATTGGTATTACTATCATATCCAATTTCGCCACACAACTGACTTGAACTTCGTAATATATGTAGCTCATATAACAAGTTTGGGGAAGAAGTATTTTTAAGTCAGCTATGGCGCAAAGCGTGATATGCAAATATTTGCTAGGTACCAGTGACCCTCGGGATCTTTGTGTTCACAGGCTGAACGGAGTAGCTCTATCTCGTTCAACCTGTATAAATGAAAGGGCAGAGACAAAGTTCTGTTCATCTACTCTTTTACTAAAGAAACATTTCATCATTATAATTATTGATTACAATCCATATTACACAGTATACAATAATAATTACAAACATTATTATTAAAGTTCATAACAAAAATTAACCAAGCCATCTGAAGAATTAAAAAGTTATTTCAGAAATGCGCAATTATACTTAATATCTTACCTGTACAAATGAAAGGGCAGAGACAAAGTTCTGTTCAGCTACTGAAGAACTCTGCCTCTGTTCCTCGCATTTATACTACCGTACATCCTTCAACATTCCTGACCATATTTGTTATATCTTAAAAATCAGCACAACTGACATTGGCTTTTAACCCTTCGGTAGCAGGATAAAAAAAATCACACTGATTGCAGGAAGGGACCTTTGAAGCCCGATAGTAGAAATTTTGATCATAATACTCCAAAAGATATTGAAAGACTGTTTTTATTTTATGTGTATCTAGCCTGAACCCTTTCCGACTTCTTATGATAAATTTGTGCAATATATTTCTTTCTGTCAAGAAAATATCGAACATAAATGTCATATTGGTATTTTGACAATTTTCACAAAATAGAATTTTTCTCATTATCGTCGACTGAAATCGAAATAAAATTTATTATCCTATTTGTTACACACTGAACTCATTTTCCAGTTCATCATACATAACTTAATAAAATTATCATCCATCGTAACATTGTCTAATCTCTTGCTGTTCACGATATTTCTAAAAAAACGCACAAATTGCAATACCGGGTCTTCGAGGCCTAGGCCCTTGCAAACCATGGTCCACGCAAGGTATGCTGCTATCCTGCCGATGTCGAGCATGTTCATGAATACAACAACATGCCATCTCTTGGTTCTCCTTTTCGTTGTATACGAATGGGCCATTTGATCCATAGAATTAACACCCCTGTTTGTCATGTTGTAATATTTGATTATTTCTGGCTTATTCTTTGGTAAAAGGCGAAGATAACGAACAGTGATCAATCTCATAAGCAATACAAAATAGATAGTTGGGCAAACACGGACCCCTGGACACACCAGAGGTGGGATCAGGTGCCTAGGAGAAGTAAGCATCCTCTCTCGGCCGGTCACACCCTCCTTGTGCCCTATATCTTGATCAGGTAAACGGCGTCACCCTTATAGTCCATGAGCTCAGACCCTCAAATGGGGGCCATCGGTACCAGTAGAGCTAACTAATTCAACTATGGATTTTTTATAGCTTCAATACCTCTAGACTTGGAAAATCTATCATAACATCTGGTGACATTCAGCTTATGATGTGTTAACACATGGTATTTAATGTCATTCGTATTTCGTTAGAATACGAGCGTAGAAAATATAGACCGACATTTGTGATAAAATAACTGATTCAGACTAGGGAAATCTTTTCAGATATTGTATCAGTGGATTTACTTCCAGTTAAAAACCCTCAAAAGTTCAACTTGATCTTTATTACCAAGTATTATACTGACTACTGTATTGCCTTCCTTATTCACAAAGATACTAGTATCTTGTTTAGAAGATTTTTTTCTTCTTTTATAAACTCATATCAACATTGACCCAGAAGTGAGTCATTAAACGATCATTGTGATGCAAACATATAAAACAAATACCGTTATATTAACACGCTGATCTTCATTCACAATTATTAAAAATGTTTATCATAGCTTATCATCCTCTGTGCACGCCACACCTGCTTATTCCAGCTTGAATGCTACATGTTCAAATGCACATAATCAAGAACATTTAAGCCTCACCCCAATTCTCACTCCATCTGCACCTCCAGTACAAACAGTTTAATCCTCTTCTTTATTTTCATCATTATCATCCCTATCTAGAAAATTTGGCAGAGCTGTGTCATCGCTAGGTGGCAGATTGTCACAGTCTTTCACTTTCAACATATCTGTACTTTTTTACCCATTCTCGAGGCAGACACAGCTTTTGATCCCACAAGTTTTGGGACATGTGCACGTCAACAACTCTAGAATGGCGTCAGGTGCTGGCTGGACGCTCATCTAGTCTATCACTAGAATACCCTCACCATCCCGATTTTCAATTTCCCACCCACTCTTGGCTGGGTCAGGAGACTGTGGGTCACTTGCAAGACAGCGTCGCCATAATCCAGCTTGGCAGGTGTCTTTCTGGGCGTGTTTCTGCAGGAAGTCCTGTCAGGGGGCAGCTAGTGAGATTCAATATCTCCGCTTTTCGCAGAGAACAACTGGTATCTGAGCTCCAGATGTTCGCTGCTTTGGAGCGTACAGCTAACAAGTGAGTTTTCTAATTTCTTGAATAGTTCATGGGACAGTTTCGAGTCCTTGCCAAGGTCATAGAAAACCTTCTGCACCTCTTCATTTGACTTCAACATATTCAGTAGCGCAATTTTTCCCTTTCCTGGGTATCTCTTGACGAGCAGCACAAAAAGAAGATCCTGGAGAGGATGCAACTTTGCCAATGTATATCCACTGGGTGTGGATGCCTGCTCCACTCTTCTGGTACATTGGTGCTTTGATAGCACTACAAAATGCGAAGTTCGATACAAACACATCTGTGCCATTTGAGTTGGTCATCAGATCACAGCTTCATATCCACCTTCAGCAGCATGAGTAACACGAAGCAGACGGTCATCATCTTCCTCTTGGGCGCATTCCAGCTCAGGCACTTCACGACATCTGACAGCTAAGAATTGGTAGCATTTCTCTTCATAGGTAACAAAGAGGACTTCTATGAAGACAACCAAGCTTCTCCAAATACTTTTCGCTTCTCCACTCCTGGACCAAAAACTTGATCAGGCTCACCTTGTCACCCTCTTGTGCGAGGAATTTACGCCACTGCTTGATCCTCTGACCAGGTGCAATGTTCTGTTCCTGTAGTCCTGCAATCCCATCCCTGTTGGCCCTTTCATTGTACCTGATAGACTGGTATCAGTCAAAAACGATATTCAATCTGGTGTTCATTGATGCCTCACTGATGTCCATCGATAAGATACAATCGGGAGCTTCATCAAATGTGGGATGCTAGCCATCAAACTTAGCTCAATGGACTAGGGCCATTCCATCGATTATCGTTACTGATTGAATAGGGAGCGAGTCAGCTAGTGGCCCATTTTTCTTGATGCTTGTGGCCAAAACAGCTTTGTTGGTTTTACAAAGACTTCCATCAGGTGCAGCCAGTGACCGGGGTAGTGGTCCCAGAGGAAAGCACATCATATCCTTCATGTTAGATCTCTTTTCTGTCCAATCAGGATCATTCTTCCAAACAACCACCTGTAACCTTTCAGAATGACTGATCTGCCACCAGTAAATTCTGTCTGTCTCTTTTAGTAACTGATCCAAACATCTTTAGAGAACTTTTTCATAGGATCATGAAATTTCTTTACTGGTGAATCTGTCTCCAGTGCTTCTGCCCTGAATGTGTTGTAGGTAGTAAGCCTTTTGTGTGTGCATTCTTGAGATTTTAGGAGTTATGAGATTGATCACTGTTAGTTATCTTCACCTTTCATCCACAACTACCTCCTTCGGTGCAGCAGTTCCTGTTGAAACACTAAGTAAAGGTTGCTCTCAAAGGAATTGATCCAACTATAAAGTGTTTCTTCCACTAAGGAGACTGCCTCTTCGTTTTGGTCTCGCTTCGATTTCTGGAGATCAGGATGATCAATTGTGCTGAATCATGTTCCTGAGTCTGATCAGAAAGCCACTCCTGTATTCGGCTGTGAGTTGATACCTGATGAGTTGTTTGGTCAACAAGTATGTAGGTCAAAGTGATTGCCTTCTTTGAAAGCCTCGTAGATGTCTGGATGAGTGGCAGGAGGATTTGTCATTCGAGCATAGTATGCAGGGATGTATCTTGCGTAATTCAGTCTGTCATACACAAAGCACCAAGGTATTTTCAGTCGGATGGCTTGAAGATGCAGATGTCCCTCGCGAGAGGCTAAAAGGAGGCCCAACAAGATGTCCTGGATGATGTCAACACATGCCATCCAGAAGGCGGAGAGCTCTCCGTTGTCATGACGCAAATAGCTCAGAAAGTCATTCCATAAATAAAAGACATTAGTCAGCACGGGCTATTCCAGCAGTAAATCAAACACAGCTTGCTCAGCTTGTCCGACATTATCATTGAAGCTCCCAACAAGGTCTTCTAGGTCTTTAACAGCTTCCAGCATTTCAGAGTAGTTGTTTATTTACCCACCGGAGGAAGCACTGCCAAAGCTCCCGAGGCAAATCAGTGCTTCTTTTGTATGATCTGCCTTCAAATGCACCAGTCACAGACCCTTGTGCCAGGATTCCTGATTTCATGTAGAGATCACCAAGACCTGAAAGCGTCTCCCCACAATATATCGTATATTTTATATACATTCAGATATCAATATTCAAACACATTTTAATATGCAAATATTCTACTCCATGATCATTTTTGCTTAATTGCTTAAAGCTGCATGGGATATTGTCCAGGTGTAACAAAGTGAGATAATCGTCATCTCATCTGATTCAGAAAGGAGCTTATTTCACATTAGTGTTAGATAATTCTAACAGAAAGACGTACATGTATTTTGGCATTTTTAAGCAAAGTTTGGTTGAATTTGGTAATATCATCACATTTCTATTGATGATCAAACTGCACTTTCCTCAAATTGTACGACCAGCGTTGCGCGTTAAAAAGTAATATGATAACACATAGAAAGCTGTGTATCCTGAAGTGTTATCATACTTAATTTTAATCTAGGAGTAGGAAGCTTTTGAAAAATATGCATCAGAACTAGTTAGCTCAGGTGGTACCGATGAACCCCCTTGGCTCATAGCCTATTAGTCAAAATCAGTGTACCACGAAAGGTGTAACAATCGGTATGAAACAATACAGACAGCATTTGATCCAATGATAGGTTGTATTGCCAAACTAGATCGTTATAACGACCATATAATTTGCGAAATGCTTACTTTAAACGCGACTGTTGAAGCCCCTGTACCATCAACTTGTTTGTCAGTAGATTGCCTCGATTGAAAAACTGACCATACGCAGAACAAGCTCTTGCCTATCGAATCAGTTCAGAGATATCAACACCATATGCAGGTGATAATGGAATATTGCTACATACGTTTTGCAGGTAGATACTGAGAAACCCGCATCGGCCTTTGAAAGGCATAAACTGCATATATCTCTATATTGTCTGTTGGTCTCCATACATATTCAGGTTTTTTTTTACCATCTTTCTTTTGTATGTTCAACTACAGTATCCATCATGCGCATAGTAGTGAAAAGTCTTAACATTTCTGAATTGCTGCTGATATGATTGGTATCAATCACTTTTTGAACTGGCCCTCTGATCACATTACGCTGAGGAGTTTTGGTGTGTGCATATGGTTGTCCACTTTTAACTGTACCATCGTCTTCAGTAAAGTGTGGATCGATTTAACATATTAAAGTCAGATCCATTATTTGGGACAAAATCAAGATCGGATTCACTACTCTCGCTGTAATGATCAGAATCTCCTTCAAGTTCATCATTTGAAATATCACCAAACGCCTCAAAAATGTTTTTCTGCATCCTTCTCGTGTAAAATGACTAGATAAATTTCAATCAGGCCATTTTATAACTTCATGAAAATAACTTAACTTATTTTTAAGGGTCAAGGCCTTCAAGGCCCGACATTGCAATCAGAGGATGTTTAGAAATAAGTGTGTATATTTCCAGTTGTAAATATTGTTTTGGCAAAATGACATTATCATTACCTTTCTGGTGTATATTTAGGAGAATACATAAAGGGCCAAGTCATAATTGTTCCGAATAAAAACGTTTAAGCGATTTTGCAGCTAGTCGGGCCTCTGAGGCCTTATGATGCTACCGAATGGTTAATTCAAACTCAAAGCCAACACAACTATTTCCTTGAAAAATCTATAATTTAGCGTTGCGTAATCAACTTCACTTCTATGTTTTTGCATAATCTTTAATTTCTTGTTTCTCGTAAATAATATATACAAATGCTTGACCTCTGGTGACTTATTTGTTATACTCCGATTGGCTATATATAATTATAATATACGTTTCCTCTAGCCAAAATAACTTTCACCCTCATGATCTTGTAAACAAGCTATAAACATACATACTAATAATCCCCGTCACCTCACCTCACGGTGAAAAGTTAAGACATTTTTGTTCTGCATCTTGCTGTTGTTTTTGTTTCACATTATTTTGCCAATTCATTGCTCCATTCATTACTCTTCTCCCCTATTTCAGAATTCTATCATCTATTTTATACATTGCAAATTTTGTTATGATATTAGCAACAAATGACAATTTTAAATCTCAGTCACTCTTATGTTTTTGTTCAGATATTAGATGGCAGCAAACAACGAGCTACGATAAGCAGAGAGTTTGGGTAATAGAAGCTTATAAACACAAATATCGTTGTATGTAGGTTCACAAGGTGCGCTAAAGCGCACTTTTAAAATGTTCATTTTTAGGCCTGTTTCATAAACCGAAGGTACATGTTTAATCACGTATTATTTCAAAACACATTCTTGAATTATGTCCTTATCATCATCCACAACTGTCAGATCTTGTAAGTTTTATACGATTTCCAATTACCTTTGCTAATTACATGTTCAATAGATAATCCATACTTATTTGCGTTTGTAATGTGTACCTTGTACCTCTTGTTGAAACATCTATACGCTACATTACCAGATTATATATGGCGCATTGTGAAACTGCTTTGTGAAACTCACAAACAAGTGTTTCTGTCTCCTCTTATACTTTTGTTTTCTTTTCCCTTCCAAATATGCCCTTCCCGTGGGGATCCGGGCTAGAATAGGTCCTCAGTACCCTCTTGCTTGTCGTAAATGGGGCGGTCCTTCGGACGAGACCGCCAAAACCGAGGTCCTGTGTCACAGCAGGTGTGGCACGATAAAGATCTCTCCCTGCTGAAGGGCCATAAGCGCCGAGCATAGGTCGAAATTTTGCAGCCCTTCACCGGCAGTGGTAACGTCTCCATATGAGTGAAATATTCTTGAGAGGGACGTTAAACAATATTCAATCAATCCAAATATACCCTTGTACAAGAAAAATGTCTGACTTGGAGTGTTTCTGATATATTTTGTAAATTTGAGAATAATTGGACTTTCCCCTCACTGTCCTTGACTTTGTTACACCTTTGACGGTAAACACAGTCAATATTCGTTATCTCGAATTCGGTGGGACCAAGAAAAAACTTTGAGATATCTAAGGGTTCGAGATATTGAGGGTAACGTAGATAAAGAAAAGGTTCTTTGGGACTTTCAACTCACTTCGAAATATCTATTGTATTCGTGATATCGGAGTTCGACTATACTATTTCATTTTCAGTAATGTTCAAAATCAAGCTTGTGAATTTCGGATGATTTGCTTGCTGATGCAAGGGTCATTAACGGAAGTTTGTTCAGTGATGATTGCTCGTTATTTCCCAAGGTTAAGATGTATAAAAACACTGTTAACATCTTGTATTTTGTGTCCTTGGTGGGTTTTTGTTAAAGATCCCTATCATTTAATGCCAGGTAAGGTAAAGTTTTCCTAATCTATTACCTCCACTTTCTACATGGAATACAGAAATTTATGACTCGTAACTATTTTAAAATTGTTCTGTATACATGTAACTTCTTGAATACATTCAGCCAAAAAAATCAGATACACGTTTCCAAAGTGGTGTGAAATGGAATACTGGAATACTGGTATCTCGTTTTGAGTGATATCAGCTACTCTATCGTCTCGGCAGCTGTGGTAAGCTGTCTGAGTTCTTTGTCGCCACCCCGCAACCAAGAGCTCGGTAGTTTGTTCCCTAACTCCTGTTGCTTGTTTTCGTCTGCGGAAACCTTACTTTCTGGTGCCTGCACAGGGCTTTTTAGGGGTGGCTACAGCACTGGGCAGTCTGTTGAAGGAGTCAGAAGCAAGGGGTAATATGGCTGAGTTTGTCATGTTGGGGTTAGTATGACAATTTCTGATTTATCCTTCAGAACTTTGGACAGACATTTTTTTATCAAGCAAATTGGGGGAAATTCAGAACTTATCTTGTTATTTCAGGGTATCTTGAATGCATCTGTCCCCAACAAGACAGATCCGGCCGCCAACTCGCGAACAACAAGACAGATCCGGCCGCCAACTCGCGAACAACAAGACAGATCCGGCCGCCAACTCGCGAACAACAAGACAGATCCGGCCGCCAACTCGCGAACAACAAGACAGATCCGGCCACCAACTCGCGAACAACAAGATAGATCCGACCGCCAACACGTGAATTTTTCTAGTTGTGCATTTTTTCTAGTTGTGCATTTGTTCCGTCTGCAACCAGATTTATTCTGAGAAGCCCCCATTTCTGATTTACATGTTTGAATATTTCCTTGTTCAGCATTCAGTTGCTGGGATCCTTTATCAGGAGGCGTTCTAAATCTGTCTGAACATCCTGCATTACCGGTAGATGTTCTATAGTAATCATGAGACAATGATTCCAAATGCTCTGTTACCTATAAAACCAATGATGATCTGCCTCTCCCCCTCATTTTGTTGTTGTCTGACCCCCCCCCCCCCCACCTCACCTTGTTGAGATCGGCTACCACTGTTGTATTGTCTGATATCCCCACCCCTCATTTTGTTGAGATAGGCTACCACTGTTGTATTGTCTGACCCCCCCCCTCATTTTGTTGAGATAGGCTACCATTGTTGTATTGTCTTACCCCCCCCCCCTCATTTTGTTGAGATAGGCTACCACTGTTGTATTGTCTGACCCCCCCCCCCCTCGTTTTGTTGAGATAGGCTTCCACTGTTGTATTGTCTGATCCCCCTCGTTTTGTTGAGATAGGCTACCACTGTTGTATTGTCTGACCCCCCCCTCATTTTGTTGAGATAGGCTACCACTGTTGTATTGTCTGACCCCCCCCCCCCTCGTTTTGTTGAGATAGGCTACCACTGTTGTATTGTCTGACCCCCCCCCCTCGTTTTGTTGAGATAGGCTTCCACTGTTGTATTGTCTGATCCCCCTCGTTTTGTTGAGATAGGCTTCCACTGTTGTATTGTCTGATCCCCCTCGTTTTGTTGAGATAGGTTACCACTGTTGTATTGTCTGACACCTCCTTCTCTTGTTGAGATAGGCTACCACCAGGGGCGGATCCAGGAATTGCAGTTACGGGGGCGCCACTTTATGAGGCAGGGAGTTCAAGGGCCTCCCTGGTGGGGGCCCAGGGGGCGAAGCCCCCGGAAGCTCCTGGATTTTACAGATTTTAGAGGGCTTGAAATGTCTCCTATTTAGTCATTTGTACTATTTTCTGTCATTTCTAATAAGGTGAAATTAATAATATGACGCAAATTTTAAGGGGTTTTGGAAAAAAAGCAAGTCCTCCCGATGAATTTATCCAAGAAATCAAAATATTTTGTCATTTATTTCTCCGGGAGTAGAAGAAATCATTGCTTCTTTTATCATTCAGTGCATTTTTCTAAACAAGATACCACAATACCTCAAATTTGAAAATTTTAGGGGGGGGGGGGAGGGGCGCCGCCGGCTGCGCCCCCCCCTTAAATCCGCCACTGACCACTGTTGTATTGTCCTGAACACCCCCTCCCCCATTTTGTTGGGATAGGCTACCACTGTTGTTTTGTCTGTCCTTTATGTGAATGTTCTACGAAAGCCTATTAGTACCAAATAAAAAAATAAATTTACATTCCCCTATCTCGTAAAATTTACGAGAAAAAATCTCGTAATTACGAGATAATGGAATGTGAATTTAATCTTTTACATGATACTAATAGGCTTTCATAGTATCTATACATTAATTTTTCGAGATATAATAATTAAGTAGCAAGAATTTAAATATAGGCCCCTAGTACAGCATATTCCGTGATGTTCATCTGTTACACTCAGTCAAAACATTTGATGTCACAGTGCGACAGGCATATGCTTGAAAAGATTTATTTCATGCCACTTAATGTGCCCCCGTCAAACCCCGAATGCAGAAAGTCCCGGAAATTGACAGCTTTCGGGTTTCGGCAGTACTACATTGTGATTTAAGCGTTCGAGAAACCCAGATTGACAGAGACAACTCGGAGCGTGATTGGCAACACGTAAAAATGTCAGAGGATTTCACAGTTCTGCGAGATTTGCAATCACATTTGCGAACTGCTCAGGTGCCATTTGAACAGCTCTCAACTTTAGCACAACAAGGAGATGATATGGTAAGATCTAACACGTAAAAGTTTCACATGCGTTTATCATGTGAATATTTTCGTAGTGTTTTATTAATAAGGCTAATTTGAAATATGGCCTACACATACATGTATCGATTTTGTTTTCTGTCAGAAATTTGCAAATTTAGATATTCAATTTTCTACGTTGTTGAAAGAAATTACTAGACAAAATGAGAAGCATCTCCTTAATTGATCAATTGTTGAATATGATCACAAATACTGGCCAATTCCCTTATTTTTGACACGCACGCACGCATACACACACAACATCCCTATGTGTGATATTCAGATAATGGAAAAGGGTTTCATATTTTCTACAGACCATATCTATCAACATTTTGGACAAATCTGTAATAATTAAAGAGGCATTGATCGACTTTCATAAATTATACCTTAGACACTATTCTCTTTAGAGAAATCGAGAGGCATAGCCTTCATCAACTTCTCTTCGCAAGCATTCATGTTTTGATTCTGGAAAATGTGTAAATGCCGGAGTCGGTGATGGTTTATGCTTCGACCTACCTTTCGATTCAGATGTGCCTGGATTTACGCAATAAACAAGTTGTTTTCAAACATTTAACAGTAATGCACAAAACCGTCACAAGGAAATCAAAACTTTCTTGCTTTTAATCCATTTTCAACATGCCCCTGTCCCGGGTTTAAATCACAACTCTGATTACGTCAGTCTGCTTTTCTCTTAACTAGTCCCCTATTGTGACGGCTCCCAAGACCAGTTAATGTAAAATCGGGACAGGGGACATGTTGAAAATGGATTAAAAGCAAGTAAGTGTTGATTTCCTTGTGACAGTTTTGTGCATTACTGTTAAATGTTTGAAAACAAGTTGTTTATTGGGTAAATCCAGGCAAATCTGAGTCGAAACGTCGGTCGAAGCATAAATTGTCACTGACCCCAGCATTTACACGTTTTCCAGAATCAAAACATGAATGCTTGCGAAGAGAAGTCGATGAAGGCTATGCCTCTCGACTTCTCTAAAGAGAATACTTAGACACCTATGTATCTCATTGATCTTTCATTTTTCATATTCTAAAGTTGGGAAACAACTGATTGGTAAGAGACTCGTGTTGGGAGGAATGAAGTCGTGCAATGATTATGTCTCTATGTAAATGAGAAGTCTTAGCTTTTATATATTAATCATCGTACAAGTTTGAATTAATTGCCAATTCATTAAAATGTTTGTGGATAATTAATTTTCTAATCATTCGAAACAGGAGTGTGACGCTACTGTAAAGCAAACAACATGAGCTAGACTGTGAACCCCAATTATCCAATTCGCTTTACTCTCAGACACTTCCCATTACTAAGCTTTGGTGAATCTTAAACATGCACAGATAATTCTCCAGTCCTTTATTCCAGTGTAGTTGGAAATGAAGTCAAAATATAAGAACTTATTGAGAGAAAGAAAAAAAGTCAAAGTGAAGATAACATTATAAGAATGATTAAAAATAGATCTGAAGCTCACTACAGGTTTATATGAAATATTGAGTCAACCCTGTGTCGAGTTTTTTCCTCACAAAGAGTTGTACATCATTGTGTATTTTTATTAAAAACATTTTTAGGAGTTTGAAATTAAGAATGGGTTTCGCCAAAATTTTGTATCAAACAGATATATCAAGATATTTTTTCACAACATCGTGAATATATATATTGCAATATTTTAGGACACTCTGTTTTTCCTTAATTCTCTGTTATTTAGATTACTGCTCTGGTGTTAAAGGGACTGGTTCACGTTTTTCGAAAGAAATGTTTTCCATTTTTTATGTTAAAAATTAAAAATATATCTCATTTAATGATGACAACCAAAATTTGGACCATATCTGAATGCGAGGATAAAATCAATATTGTAGCTTTGAATCTGTGTTATGTAAACAAAGATTCGAGTCTTTTTATGTAAACAAACAAACCAGTGAAATGTTAATTTTGTAATTTAAAGCATCTTTATTTTGTACAATATCACAAATTAAAATTTTTAAATGACACACTTTACCTAAAGTATATTTGATCGAGGTGTGATATATAGAATAAACTTGGATCAATATCCATTTATTTTGAAAACCCCGTAAACAGTAGCACACCTCAATCTTTGTTTTCAAAACAAATAATAAACTCTCTAAAATGAGCTTCTGTCATGATGAATAAACTTAATTTTTTTGTGAAACCTTCTAAACATATTAGACTGTAGGTTACTAGATTTTGATAATTTAAAGTGAAAAACAAAATTTGGAGGAAAATCATGAATCAGTCCCATTAAAGAGGGGGAAAAAAATCCGTTTATTGTAAATATTTAAATGATGATTTATTCTGTATAAGTAACATGTAATAAAACAAATTACAAAAAAAATCAGATCAAATGATAATCAAATAACTCACAACCTGTGACTAGAAAAATAGAAATATAACTTTTTTACCATGTTCGGACTTGATCTTGTTATTTTTGTTACTTCCTGTAACATCTAGTTGATTTTGAACCTTACGCATAAATGTAATTTTTCCGGATTTACATTGTCCAAAAATACCGTTTATTTTTTCTCTACTGTATCATGATACGTAGCGTGGGACAAATTATCACATTATCCCAGTAAAATCACACACCCCTATTTGAAATGGATATTTCAGACAACTAATCAAGTTCAAAATTAGATTATTGAGAAATTGATTTACCCTAACCTGTGAGATTAAACTTGAATTAATAAGTTTAAAATGATTTCAGTAATTTTCGTTATTTTCTATCTCTAGCATTGGACTCTTCCTTTGGCTGACTATCAGGTTGGTTGTGGGCAATCCCTCGTGGTGTCACTGCATGCACTTGTCAATATCACCCTCCAGTATTACAGATGTTGTGATTTTAAAAGAAGTGTTTCAAAATTTTCCTATCAAAAATATTCTGTTATTATAAATTAAAATATAATTTGCCAATTGTTTGTTATGAAGACTGTGAGATTTAAACTCCAAAGAAAATTTCCCGAATTTCTAAATTTTTTATACTACCCTGTGATGTTTTTGCATAAATTATCAGAAACAGAGATATGTGACTTCATAGCAACAGGGTGTGCCAAAACCACTTTAGTCATATAAGGCAGTTTGAAAATTGGACAGGGGCCTGTTGAAGTTACATGGTATTAAGATTTGAATTCATTGATTCATTTCTCATATAAATTTAACTGAGGCAGATGAGAAAGTTTAAAAGAACATACTTTAAATAAAAAAAGAGGAAATAAACATTTTTGAATTCCAATCCGTAGATGTTTTAGTTGTATAGAATTAGGGCTATAAGTACCGCCAACATCACAGTTTAACTATATGATGTATTCCAATACTAGCCTTTTTAGCTCTTCTGAGCCAAAGGCCATATGTCTGGCGTGTGGTGTGCGTCAACTTTTTGTAAAAAGGGTTATATCTCAAGAACCCCTTGGCCAATATTTGTCAAATTTGTCACAGGGTATCCTTGGCCCAAGGGCTTTTATTTGTACTAAAACTAGGGTTGTGACCCTTTAACAAGGGGAGATAATTAGGAACATGCAAACAAAAGTAGTGGTTGCTAGAAAATCTTCTTCTCAAGAACCACTAGGCAAATTATCACCAAACTTATGCATAAGGATGAGGATAGGCTGTAGATAAAAAAAAATGTTCAAGGCATCATCCTGGGGTAATGGGTGTGGTCTCAAGGTCACTTCAAAGTTGACCTTAAATTTTGTTTTGTTAAAACTTTGATATTTTGCTTAGTATAAGGACTAGTATCATCAAATTTTGTAAGTTGATGCATCTTAGGACCCAATATCATGTTGTCTCAAAGGTAGGTCATGTTGACCTACTTTTTGAATTTCGCAGGTAATTATTAAATGGATTTTGATGCATATCTTGGACACTATTGAGCCTATGATCATCGAAAGTTGTCAGTTGATGGATCATGGGACCCTGAAGTGCGTCATGTGAAAAGTATGTCACCATGACCTACTTTCTGAATTTTTTGGCTAATCATTTATGAATACATTTTATTTTGTTATTTCAGAATACCGAGAGGTTTAGAATCATCAAACCTTCTAAGTTGATGCAGCTAGAGGCCTCTAAATATATTTATAAAAAAAAGTGGGTCACAGTGACCTACTTTTCGAATTTTGCAGACATTCAAATTTCACATTTTCAATTTTAGATGCATATTTTGTACAATATGAAAGCTAGGATCATCAAACTTTGTCAATTGATGCATCTTGAGTCTTCATAGTTTGTTGACCAAAAAGTAGGTCACTGTGACCTACTTTTGGAATTTGACGTTTATATCTGAATATTTCAGATACTATTTGACTTTAATTATCAAACTTTGTCAGTTGATGCATGTTGAGTCTACAGAGTGTGTTGACTAAAAAGTAGGTCACCATGACATATTTTGGATTTTGACAGCTATATTTGAATATTTCAGATACTATTTTGACTTCCAATCATCAAACTTTGTCAGGTGATGCATCTTGAGTCTTCATAGTTTTTTGACCAAAAAGTAGGTCACTGTGACCTACTTTTGGAATTCGATGGCTATATTTTAATATTTCAGATACTATTTTGACTTCCAATCATCAAACTTTGTCAGTTGATGGGTCTTGAGTCTTCAGAGTGTGTTGACCAAAAAGTAGGTTACTGTGACCTACTTTTGGAATTTGACGTTTATATCTGAATATTTCAGATACTATTTGACTTCAATTATCAAACTTTGTCAGTTGATGCATCTTGAGTCTTTGGAGTTTGTCGACCAAAAAGTAGGTCACTGTGGCCTTCTTTCAAAATTTGCCCGATATATTTGAATACTATTTGACTTGTCAGTTAATGCATTTTGAGTCTTCAGTGAGTCGACCAAAAGTAGGTCACCATGACCTACTTTTCGACAGTTACATTTAAATTTTCAGGTACTATTTGACTTAACATTATCAAACTTTGTTAATTGATGAATCTTGGTTAGTGAGAATTTTTGCCTGTTCTACTATGTATCAGAAGAGCGATGCTAGGCCCATGGGCCTCTTGTTATATGGATAGGCTAGTGATGAAAATTGATTGATTGACACACACTGGAATATGGAATTTTTGTTTGGAAAAAAGGTAGTTTTCAATGGAATATACAGTAAAACGTGCTTATAACAAGCATGCTTGTAATGAATTCAAGACATGCTGATTGTGAAAAGATCTTTATTTCTCTACGTGAGGCAAATAATGAAAATTGTGTTGGATTCGATGAAGTTTGGTTATAATGAACTGTTTTTTGCTGGCCTTGGAGGTTTGCTTTAGCTGTGTTTTACTGTATAATGAAGATTGGTTATAATTATGAACTGTTTTTTGCTGGCCCTGGAGGTTTGCTAAAGCTGTGTTTTACTGTATAATAAAGTTTGGATATAATTATGAACTGTTTTTTGCTGGCCCTGGAGGTTTGCTATATAAGTGTGTTTTACTGGATAATGAAGTTTGGTTATAATTATGAACTGTTTTTCCTGGCCCTGGAGGTTTGTTATAGCTGTGTTTTACTGTATAATGAAGTTTGGATATACATGTAATTATGAACTGTTTTTTGCTGGCCCTGGAGGTTTGCTATATAAGTGTGTTTTACTGGATAATGAAGTTTGGTTATAATTATGAACTGTTTTTGCTGGCCCTGGAGGTTTTCTATAAGTGTGTTTTACTGTATAACGAAGTTTGGTTATAATGAACTGTTTTTTACTGGCCCTGGAGGTTCACTATAACTATGTTTTACTGTATAATGAAGTTTGGTTGTAATAATGAACTGTTTTTTGCTGTCTGGAGGTTTATAGCTATAAGTGTGTTTCACTGTATTTGCAGGCTTTTATTCTTATATTGCTGAAATACGTGTTAAAACTCTTCATCATTAGACCATGCACTCACACTAGTTGACACCCACGAGGCATTTCACAATATCAAGCATAAAATAATCTAACAGCATACATGTAGTTTTAAAACATTATACATTTTATAGCAGACTTAAACCAGATCAGGAACTGAATGTGCTTCACAAAACTTTTTATGATCTGACACAGTATTTAGAAATACCATATATCTGGCAATTTTGGCAATATCTGTAGGTAGTTTGAGATCTTAGCACTTTATCTATTTCCACCTTTAATTTTCATCATTTATATGAACAACAATGTTGGTGCTTTTTACTTCACCTGAGCTGAAAGCTAGTCTGATCACTTTTTGTCTGCTATCGATCTGTCTATATAATACATTACAAATTGAAAATACAAATGGTACATCATACGTACATCATGCAGAAAGTGATGACCAACCAAATTTCAGTGCAATATCTGTATCCATATGGAGAAAATATCCAGGAAACTCTTTGTCGTACTTTTAGCCCTAAAGTAAGTCATGGTGCACCTAATAAGCTGAAATGCAATCTGAATTTGTATTTTTCTAAAAGGAAGCTTATGACTAACTTTGAGGGGCAATATCTGTATCTGCAATGCAAAAAAAAAAAAAAAAGTCCGGAAAATTGTTGTTTTACCTACTTTTTTTTTTAGCCTTATATTCCCTATAAGGCTAAAAAAAAAAAAGAAAAAAAAGTAGGTAAAACAATTTTCTGGATTTTTTTTTTTTTTTGCATTACAGATACAGATATTGTCCCTCAAAGTTAGTCATAGCTTCCACTTAGGTGGAAACTTTCATTTTAGGTGGAGGGGGGGGGGCATAGATTATTTTTGTCCTGTTTGTCTGAAACTTGAACCTAATTCTTGCTCAGAACTTTTGAATGGTGAGCAATACATTTTTCATATTTCATGTATGCATTCTTTACTTACTTATAAGTCTATACCTACTACCCGTTTAGGGACATAGGCTGCCAACAAGATTTCTCCAGGCCCCTCTATCCTGTGCAATTTGTTCCAGTTCTTTCCATGTTTTTCCTATTGTTTTGGTGTCGGCCTCCAGGTCTCTCCACAAAGTGTTTCTTGGCCTACTCCTTTTGTGCTTTCCTTGGAGGTTCCAGGATAGTGCTTGCCTTGTGATATTGATATTTGGCCTGCATAGAGTGTGCCCTATCTACCTCCATCCTAACTTTTGAATATCTCACTTTTGACTGGGACTTTATTTGTTCTCTGCCACAATTTGGTGTTGCTGATTTTGTCTGGCTTGGAGGATTTGTCTCAGACAAGTGTTGATGAATGTCTAGATCCTGTTTGTTGTTAATATTGTAACAGTTGTCTGCCGTGTTTCTGACCCACACAAGAAAATTATGTTTCCCTCCTTTCTGACCCTATTCTAACCCAGATTTTCACGGGATAAGAAAATTTAAAAATCTCCTGAACTATTTAAGGTAGGTCTTTCATATTTTGTAGATATATAGATTCTTTATGGCCAGACCATTCATGTGATACCATGGTGTTTGTCCTTGAGGTTTGACCCACTTTAAAAAAATCTTACTGTACCTATAGGTATATATTCAATATCCCCTGCACTATTTAAGGTAGAACTATTATATTGTGTTTATAAATTTCTTATGGCAAGACCTTTTGTTTCAAACCATGATCTATATGACCATGACCTTTTCCCAGAACAGTAAGATCATGTTAGTCATATTGGTGTTGAGGCATCCCCATGTTGTGTGAATTGATGTTTAGTTATGTCAGGACCCTTTGAAATTTTTTATCAGAGTAAAGATTGAAAAACTTTCAAAACCCAAAACAGCTAAACAACAGTAAAGGGTCAAGTTGACTCAGGTGAGCAATGTGGACCATGGGCCTTCTGTTTTTAAATTCATTTTTTAAAAATCCTATTAATCCTTTAAAGAATGCAAAATTGAAAGTATAAGGGCAAAGACAAACCCTAGAAAACCCTTAGATACACTACAGGTGGGACCAAAGATCTGAAAGGAATAAGAATTCCCTGTTGACTTCAGGTCACAGTGCCCACAATGAGCCCTGCATCTTCATGAGATAAACTGAGTATTCTATAGTCAAAATCAGTAAGTAAAGAGCAGTACGTAAAATAGATAGATTTTTCTCATAAGGTCGGTGGTCTCTTCCCAGATACATTGTATCTGGGTTCTCTCTTCCACCAATAAAAACTGGGCGCCACCATATTACTGAAAAATTGTTGAGTGTGGTGAAAAACAACAAAAAAACAAACAAACAATCAAACATGAAAATTAATAAGTGATTTGATACATAGTATAATTCAACTTCCATAAGCAAAAGAGTGAAGTACAGTATTTAAATATATCACTTGAACACCTCATTCCTTCATGATAACCACATACTGTGTGTCTTTATTAGGGCTGAAACGATTCACAGAAATATCGATACTGTTCAATGTAACGCTCAATTCAATGTTCGATTCATTGCCTCAATTTTTGGTTTGTTACGTTTATTACAAACGGGTTCAGTAAAATACATCGATCAGGCTCGGCCTGCATGTACTTATTATTTTTACCTGCATGAGGGACAAAATAGTGTCAAATAACGTTCAGACTGTTGTAAGCCTGAGGCTGACAAAAATAATATTGAACTTTTATCAGTTTAAACTACAGAGCCAACATGCATATTACAATTTTGCAGTTTAGAAACATTTTGCTTTTAAAATTATGAATTTTGAATCTTGGTAATTAAATAATTCTTCAATGTTATTATTGGTTTCATCTGTAAATTGTATCATATTGAAAATATTGAATCTAAATTGGCATAAGTATTGCAATATGTATCGTATCGTGAAGAGGGCATATCGTTTCAGCCCTATATCTGAGTATCAGATTCATGTTTCACTTTGATGTGTGCTTTCCTTTGCTTTTTGTTGTATGATGTGTTCAAATTACAAGGTGACTCAGATGTCCATATAGTCAGTCAAGTGGAATCTAAAGATATATTTTTTTTTTACCTATACTCTGGTTTATTTTGAAAGTTAGATAGAATCTGTTTGCATGAGTGAACATACAACTTTTTCTCAAATTCTGATTACATGACATTGTATTGTAGATTCAAGTTTGTTCAAGTGAAAACCATGGGTAGCCAGTAATCATAGGATGGGATGGGGCCACAGAAGGGGGTCAAAATATACAAGAATTTTTTTTTTATTTTTAAATTTTTTTAACCACTGAGGCAGGATGAGGCCACAATAGGGGATCAAACTTTTATTTGGGAAAATACAAGATGTGCTTTCCTTGTGACATGTCCTTTTCTTTGGTATGACAGTTTTAAACCTTGTGACCTACTTTGATGAAATCTATTTGATATCTCCTGATTATTTAAGGTAGGGCTTTCATAATCTGCATAAAGATTTCTGATGGTAATTAAGACCAGACATTCATACACAATCTTTGACCTTGTGATCTTAACCTTTAAGCTTGACCTACTTTAAAGAAAACTTCACCTATTCAATATCTCCTGAACTATTTAAGGTAGGGCTAGCTTCCATAATTTGCAAAAAGATTCCTAATAGATGAGGCCATATTAATATATCATACTTGATCTTTGACCTGGTGTTCTTGACCTTGAAGTTGCCGTGGTGACCTAGAGGTTAGAGCATTATCCCCACATGCGGAAGACCGGGGTTCGAATCCCGGCCACGACAGATCTAAGTTGTTAAAACAGGTAGTGACAGTTCCATCGCTAAATGCTCGGCATCAGGTATGAATGCCACGGGTCCTTGGAGATGACCTTAAAAACGGATGTCCCTTGTCACAGTAGGTGTGGCACACTAAAGAACCCTCACTGCTCAATTGGCCGTAAGCACCGAGCAAAGGCCTAAATTTGAAACCCTTCACCGGGCTCTCACATGTCATATGTACATTTCTTGTGACAATTCTTTGTGATAAATGCTTCATTTGTATCAAAGTTTTTAACCTTGTACCCTTGACCTTGGGAGTTTGATCTACTTTTAAGAAAATGTAAGCTATTTTATTTGATCTACTTTAAAGAAAATCTAAGCTATTAAATATCTCTTGTACTATATAAATTAAGTAAGATTCTTTATGATAAGACTTCCATTTGATACGGTAACCAATGGTGGTTTAATTTTTACCATGAAGTTTGACCAACTTTTAAAACAAGTGATCATTCAATATCTCCTGAACTATTTAAGTAGAACTTTCATATTTTGTATATACATGTATATTTCTTGTTGCAAATCCTCTCATTTCATATCATGATCTTTGACCTCGTGACCTTGGAGTTGACCTACTTTTCAGAAAAGATATCCTATTGAGTATCTTTTGAATTATATTAGGAAGGACTGACATATGTTGAAGATAGATTCTTTATAACAAAATCTTGTAGTACCATGATGTTTGACCTTAACTTTAGAGAATATGACCTACTTTTGAAAAATCTTACCTTTTGATATTTCCTGAACTATTTAAGGTAGAACTTTTATATTTGGAATATCAATTTCTTAATATGGCAAGACCTTTCATTTCATACCATGATATATGACCTTGACCTTCTCCCAGAACATTAAAAATTAATAAAATTATAAATTAAAAAGTTTTAACAGTTTAACAACAGTAGGGCCAAGTCAACTCAGGTGAGCGATGTGGACCATGGGTCTCTTGTTTACTATATGTTTTCCTTTTAAAGCTTGTAGAGAAATTCCTGACAGAAAACATTAAAATTCATGGGTCTGGTTTTGAAGTTCTGCAGAGTCAACTCTACATTTGTAAGTATTGGTTAAACTACTACAGGGTGACATCAGATTTTTATAAAGCATCCAGCAATAATCAAGGTACTGAAAGAGATTATATATATATAATTTGATTCTCAGCAATAAAAATGAAAGAAAAGAATAAGAATAATTAAAATGATTATGTATAATTTGATATCCCTAAAACTGTAAATATAGAAAGGTAATTTGCTTTTTGAGAAAAAGAACCTCAAACAAGGTTTGACATAATTTCTGAGCACTAGACCAATCAGACCACTTCAAATGAATTTTACTAGACCTGACCTTACATCCACTAGCCCTGACCAACTTTCCAGAAAAAAACATATTTTCTCCATATCTAAATACTTAACTCACATGACAAAACTTATATTTGAACTAAAACATATTTGATTGTCTCATTATTCAGTTCTTTTAGAATAAAACAACCTCGATCACTTTTAAAATTTCTATTTCATAAGCCTGCTTTGTTTCTGTCTAATTCCTCTTCCTTCTTTCTAGTAGGACAAGAAGTTGTATTAAATTTGAATAAAGACTTTCCCGCACATGTTAACACCGAAAAAATTGCTGTTTGCAACGTAATTTATTAATTTGATAAAAACTTTCTTACATTTAATTCAAACAAACTGTTTTTAGCTCACCTGAGCTTTTCTGATCACATTTTGTCCGGCGTCCGTCTGTCTGTCTGTCCGTCTGTCTGTAAACTTTTCACATTTTCATCTTCTTCTCATGAACCACTGGGCCAATTTCAACCAAACATGGCCAAAGGCATCCTTGGGTGAAGGGCTTTCAAGTTTGTTCAAATGAAGGGCCATGTCCCTTTCAAAGGGGAGATAATCACAAAAATGGAAAAATAGGGTGGGGTCATTTAAAAATCTTCTTCTCAAGAACCACTGGGCCAGAAGAGCTGAAATTTTCCTGAAAGCTTCCTGACATATTGCAGATTCAAGTTTGTTCAAATCATGGCCCCCGGGGGTAGGATGGGGCTACAAGGGGGGGGGATCAAAATTTTACATACAAATATATAGGGAAAAACTTTAAAAATCTTCTTCTCAAGAACCACTAAGCCAGAAAAGCTGAGATTTACATGAAAGCTTCCAGACATAATGCAGATTCAAGTTTGTTCAAATCATGGGCCCTTGGGGTTGGATGGGGCCACAAAAGGGGATCAAAGTTTTACATACAAATATAGAGGAAAAATCTTTAAAAATCTTCTCAAGAACCACTGAGCCAGAAAAGCTGATTTTTACATGAAAACTTTCTGACATAATGCAGATTCAAGTTTGTTCAAATCGTGGTCCCCGGGGATAGGATGGGGCCACAGGGGGGAATCAAAGTTTTACATACAAATATAGAGGAAAAATCTTTTAAAATCTTCTTCTCAAGAACCACTGAGCCAGAAAAGCTGAGATTTACATGACCACTGAGCAAGAAAAGCTGATTTTTACATGAAAACTTTCTGACATAGTGCAGATTCAAGTTTGTTCAAATCATGGCCCCCGGGGATAGGATGGGGCCACAAGGAGGATCAAAGTTTTACATACAAATATATAGTTAAAATCTTTTTCTCAATAACCACTGAGTCAGAAAAGCTGATATTTACAAGAAAACTTTCTGACATAGTACAGATTCAAGTTTGTTCAAATCATGGCCCCCGGGGGGTAGGATGGGGCCACAAGTGGGGGGGGGGGGGGGGTCAAAGTTTTACATACAAATATAGGAAAAAGCTTTAAAAATCTTCTTCTCAAGAACCATTGGGCCAAAGAAGTTGACATTTACATGAAAGCTTTCTGACATAGTGTAGATTCAAGTTTGCAAAGGGTAGTTTGGGCCATAATAGGGACTAAGGTTTTACATGCAAATATATATGGAAAGTCTTCAGATATGGGCCAAGGTGACTTAGGTGAGCGATGTGGCCCATGGGCCTCTTGTTTGAAATTAAAATGAATTCAATTTATACCTATTCATCCAAAACAAAACTTTACACTCTTTCACATTTTTAAATAACAACGAGTAGATGTCACTTAATTTCCAACCTCAATTTATTTATTACAACTAATAATAGAGATTATGTCATCATATTAGTGTTATGATAAATGCCAAAATCCTTATCATATGTCATATGAACCCTTAAAATTGGCCCTCAAAACAAACCTTGGGCTGATATGGGGCCACTCATTACAATAATGTGATAAGGATTTCAGCATGTAATATCACAGAGAGAGAGAGGGGGGGGGGGAGAGAGAGAGAGAGAGACTACTCATCTTGAGGAAATCTTTATATCAGAAATTTGTTAATATATATTGTCTTGATCAGTGACAGTTAGATCCTCTATTGTGGCCCCACCCTAACCTCCAGGGCCATGATTTGAATAAACTGAAATCTGCCTATACATGTACCTAAGAATGGTTGCATATTAATATGATTAATCATGCATGGCCCTGCTGGTCTTGAGAAGACCATTTTTAAAGATTTTCTCCATAAAACTTTGTTTCGTATTTGTTTCAGAATCACCTGCATGATATATGAAACAATATTAAATCTGGAGCAAGCGTTTTGGAGTTATTGGCAAAATTTATTCATTTATAAGTAGGACCCTACCCCTTGGGGCCACAAATTGAACAAACTGCACTTTCTGAGGAATTGCATATTAATGACTCATGAATTAAGGCCTTGCTGTTCTTGAGGAAAAGATTTTGAAAGCTTTTCTCTTCTATATTGCCATGTATTATGTTTTATATTTTCTGGTGTAATGGTTCTGAGAAAAAGACTTAAATGATACCACCATATTTTCACTATATCTTAATTATCTCCACCTTGAAAAGGATGAGTCCTTCATTTGAAAAAAATTGAATCCCCTTTACCCAAGGATTGATACTTTATTGCAAGTTTGGTTGAAAATGGCCCTTAATTTGGTTCTGAGAAGTAAGAAATGTAAACTTTACAGACAGACAAACGGATTTTGTACAACATGGGACCAGAAAACTTTTAGCTCAGGTGAGGTAGAAAGGGGGAGGGGATTGCAATTCAAGATAATATCTTTCTATCAAAAAGTGGATGGGGTCGAGTAGCAAACCTATGAGGTTACACAGTTTATTATTCCCTCGCAATTCATTGTGATTGGAGAGTTAGTAACGGGGATGTAATTGTGATTGGAGAGTTAGTAACGGGGATGTTCGTGACTCACTTGTGTAATACCGAGCTTGTAGACACTTTTAGATTTTCTCGCTTGATTGAATACTTCACAAGTCTTAAGATTTCGTATCAAGAGAGGAAGAATAACTGGCAATGAGTGAAATATTCTCGAGAGTGACGTTAAACAATATCTAATCAATTAATCAACTAATGATTTTAGGTCAAAAGGTCAAGGTACAATGTAACTAAACATGACTCCATAGAAAAAGTTTGTAGACACCCTACAGGCCACATTTTTCGCTCGATTGATGACACATGTTATCCCTTACAGAAAAAAGGTACATTTTGGCTACCTGTTTTGGGTACACTTTGAGGTACGTTTTTGGATACATTACAGGTACAATTTCAAATTATTTGGGTACACTTTGGGTACATTACGGGTACACTTTGGGTACACCTAAAAGTACCCGGAATGTACCCAAAAGGTACCTGGACTGTACCTAAAGGGTACCCGAAAGTCTACCCTTTTTGGAACCAGACTTTAAAAATATTTTTAGCTGCATGCGGGTACTTTTTCGGGTACATTGTTCTTTCCCATGCAACTGTCTAACTTAAATTTTCAAGGGTACCTTTTGGGTACCTTATTATTTCCAACTTTCCAAGTATTAAATTTTAGGGTACCTTCTGGGTACAATATTTTTGGGTACGCTTCGGGTACATTTTCTTTCCCATACAACTTTTTAAGGTTTTAATTTGTGGGGGTACCTTTTGGGTACATTATTATTTCAACTTTGAAAGTTTCTATTTTGGGGGCACCTTTTAGGTACAATTTTGTCAACATTGTTGTTCCCATTTTGGGGTACCTTTTGGATACATTTCTTTGATAATTTTCAGGGTATATTATGGGTACATTATTGATACAATCCAGGTACATTTTAGGTACTTTTCAGGTACAATCCGGGTACCATTTCAGGCACATTATAAGTACAATTCTGTTAATATTTTAGGTACTATTTGGTTACATTATTGGTAAAGTCTGGTTACCAATTTAGACAGTTTTCAGGTACAAACTGGGTACATTTTAGGTACTTTAAGGGTACAATTTTAGGTACAAACCCGGTGCCATATTTGGTACGTTTTGGGTACAAACTGGGTATATTCCGGGTACAGCATAAGTACCATTGTGTGTCATTTAAGACACTTTTCGGGTACCATTTAGGGCATTTTCCAGACTTTGCTTGCCTCTCCTAAGGTATGCTTGACTAACACTTCAAATGTACTAGAGTTCTGTTAGTTTTCATGAATATTACCAACATTGTGTCCTGAAAAAATGAAGAATCTTAATATATGAGAAATTGTATTTAATTCATACTATAAAAAATTATGACAAAGCTTCTCTTCTTCGTAATCCTATTTCTCCTGCAAATAAATATAAAACTAAATCACAATACAAATTTAATTTACTGCACTCTTCTTTGTCTTTAATTCAGTTGACTTGACACACTAGATTATCTTTATTTTACACCAGTTTCGTCTCTTATATATAGGTAAGCTACTGACAAACAAGTTGATGGTACAGGGATTTCAACAGTCTCGATTGAAGTCAGCATTTCGCAAATTCTATGGTCGTTATAACGATCTAGTTCGTCAATACAACCTCGCATTGGGTCAAATGCTGTCTGACGTGTTTCATACCGATTGTTAAGCCGTTCTTGGCACACTGATTTGACTGCGGATAACTCCGTTTACCTGATCAGGATATGGGACTCACGGCGGGTGTGACCGGTCAACAGGGGATGCTTACTCCTCCTTGGCACCTGATCCCACATCTGGTGTGTCCAGGGGTCCGTGTTTGCCCAACTATCTATTTTGTATTGCTTGTGGGAGTTATGAGATTGATCACTGTTCGTTATCTTCACCTTGCTTTTAACTTTCTAAATTAAATAAACTTATATTATATTCTCTTAGATATTGTTCCTTTATTATTAATTCAATTAAAATCTACCAAATACATGTAAATAAGTGCATAAATGAAGAAATTAAAAAAAACATTTTCATCATAAATGATTAACTCATGCAATACAATACCAAGATTGCAATGAAAATATTTTAACTTATCTAACTTTGCATTAAATGGTTGTGCTAGATAATCATTCTTAACAGCAACATCTTTTTATAGTCTGAACAGCAACAAGACATGAATGTGAACCATGGATGCCCCCTAAACTTAAAGCTTTTCAAGACAAGTAGGTCAAAATTCATGTCAAGGTCAGAAGATCAAATTTGGTACCATCAGAAAGCCTTACTAGTAGGTCAAAAGGTCATTAATGAGGTACTTATATATATACAGTTTGTATATATATATTAAGAAAATATGTTCTTGTAACAGAAAATGACAAATATAAAATCCCTACCCATTTTAGTTGAAAAGGTATAACTAAGTTAAAGTTAGATCAATATGCCACTTATATTTTATTACAGATCATAGGATACAAAATATTTCAACAGCAATATTACCTGCGCATTTAAAAAAGTTTCACAAAAATGTGCTGTTGATTCTCTGGATAAGTTTTTGCTCACTTTCCTTTGGGAGAACATTGATGACGTACATTCTAAAAAAAATAATAATGCAATTATTTTGTGGGCATGTTATATATCTATTTAAAATTAATAGAAACAGTTAGTTTGATCTATTCAAGTTAAATCAGTGATTTGAAACTGATAGTATAATTAAATTCATCCCAATTTGACTTGCTGTCAGACAAAGAGCAAGGTACATTAAGACCGAAATTTCGCCATAAAATTAGGATAAATTTAAAATGTGGTTTCACTTTGTTTAATCATTATGATTATGCACTAGGGCATTGTCCCTGATGATACATGTGGAAATTAGTGACGTAACATGTTCTGTGACGTCATTTTCCTTATCTCCGATTGACATGATTTACCGAAATCGCCGAAATTAGCTGTTTTTTGTATGCCTTTGAAACCATTTTTAAGATAGAGCACATGCAACAACCACAAAGATATTTTGTGTACAAATTAATCATGATGAAAGTCAGCAATGAGCAAAATTTCGACTTGGTTGGTAAATGAGCAGACTATTAAATTTAACGTTTAACCATTTCCCGCGTTCATCTGTAATACAAATTTCAACGTTAATGGTGTTTATATACAAGTTTAATGAATAAATAATATGCATATGTACAGCATATTAAATTTTATAAGACTCTACGTAGTTTGCATTGAAGAAGATAATGTGTAATCAGAGAATTGGAATTTTCGACACAGATATTTCCGATTCCAATTTTACTCGTTTTATGTTTGATATAGATACGCAATGATATCAACGCAATTAATGTAACACATGGTAAAGTTCAATCACATATTCTTTTTTATCATAGATGGTTTATGATATGAATTATTCTTCTTAATTGGTGTGCATATACTGTGGTGGCTACAATGCGTATCTAAATAGATGTCTAAATTTTCCTTGCCAGTCATAATATTCTAACGTACATGTAGGCTAATTATAACTTATTGTGTATGTTGCATGTGTAATTTCAAATACTATTCTAATATTGTATTAAGCGTTATGTCAGACACATCCAATGATTGTCCATCTGAATTAAAAACCCACTCATGATACATAATACGTATGTTATTAAGTAAGAATTTTATTATGGCTTTAGCCTGGCTTTAAAAAAAAAATTGCACGTCTGCAACCGAATGCAATCTTTGTTTATAAAATAAAATGTTTAATAATATCGAAAATGAAAGCACGATAGATTAATCGGTACCTTTATACCAGAGCATAATAGTGCGAGAGTTCGAATGCGAAATTCGGTTATATTTTCCCCGTAAAAATTAAATTAGTAGCAAGTCAAACATACAGAATTTAGAATTTTATATTTCGCATTGAAAAAACGTTTTAGCGTCACTTTCGTGATTTAAAAAAAAATTGCCGCCGCCGACAGCTTATATTGCTTTAAATATATATATATGGAAAATCCATTCATTACAATATATTGTTCATTATTTACATGCTGCAGTACCTGTATTTTTATGACATGCATGTTTCCTATGAAAACAACTTTATCGATCTGTCGTTTATATTACGAAGTTGTCGAACTCATTTAGGAGAGGTTACTCCATGATATATATTGTAATGGAATATTCGCATCTACCCTGCTATAAGAGTGAATGTTGGTAGTTGATAGATGAACGATGTAGTATTTAGATATTTAAATCATTACTCATTTGTAAGCTAAAAGATAAAGTATACGCTTGTATTGTGTGTTCAAAGAGGACAAAACCCGGTGAACCCCGATCATTACATGTATATATATATATATATATATATATATATATATATATATAATAGATAAAAAAAACCCCACCATTTCTTAAGAAACATTTTTAGTAGAAACGAACGACTCTGACTGCATTTGCAATCAATGTCAACAGATCTACAACTCTAATCATTTCATGCTTAAATTTTCGCAAGCATTCAGTACTACCATAAGGGGGGATAAATCAAAATTCGCATGTAAAATTTATGGAAAAACTACAAAAGAATGTGTGGGCCAAATTCCCCTGTTGCTACGGCGCTGTAATAATTATTTGTTTATAAAATGGCCTTGCATTTGTCGATAACTGACGCACGTGTTCTGTGATATAGTTGTATTTAAGAATACAAGATAGCTAGTCATTGGGTACTATTTTCATCATTAAATCGTGGAACTGGTGTTGAAGTATTAGAACGCGATTTTCACACATAAGGAGAACTTTCTTTTCCTGCATTTACACTTTAACCATCCCACTCACCGTCGGTCACTTAGCATTTAGTGGCATGTGCACAAAACATAGGCGCCTGGGTCAAGGATATTGCACTACAAATAAAGCTTTTTTAAAACGCTTGCCGTCTATAGCAGCAACTCTATAGAGCGAAGTTGAATTATGTCCCTTGTCTTCATTATTGAATTGAGCTAAAATAAATAATCTCACGGACATCATGCCTACAAAGCTGTGTCCTGACTCCCATTGTAAAAGTTTGTATTTATGAAGGGTATATGTACTGGAAATCAAAATCACTGTTCCCTGTATTAGCACTGATTAAAGCCTCTATATCAAATGAAAATGAGATTTTCAGTGTGTATATCAGAATATTTATTTTTTAACAAAGTTATGAAACAAAACAAACTAAAAAGATTTAAATTGCTTAAATTTGCATAAAAAATATTCTTGCATATTGTACAGATAAAGACCTGAGAATATTGTAATAGTTTTGCCAAAAATTATATCATAAAATACATAGAGTTTGATGGAAAAGATTAATAATTGTTATTCAAAATTGTAAGGGAAAAAAATATTCTAAAGGAATAGGATAGTTTTAGAACAGATGTGTTGAAAAAAACAAAATCTTTAAGTTTACCTGATACAGACAGTCTAAACTTACAGCAGGGGTAATTTTAAGCAACACAATATGTAATGAAATGTTACTATCCTATCACTTCTTAAGTTCTCAAATGCCTCTGATAATACAAACAAAAATGGTTGCATTGGAATCACTGATTGTCAATTAAAATTATCCCAAAACACAAGCAATCAAAACAAAAAACGGCGATGTTTTCTGTTTGTATGCGAAAATGAAAACATTGTTGTAAATGAAGTTACCATAGAAATGCTTTGTATTAGTTGCTTTTAAAAAAGTAATGTGTCAATTTCATGAATTGCATTTTTCTTTTGTTCGTTTTGTCGATTTTTTAAGATTGAAAATCTTGAAAAATTGTTAAGTCGTACGAAAATTAGAACACCAGAAAATTATCCCCCTTGCCTTGAAGAGCATTTCAACCAATGAAATAATTGAAAATTTTCACTTCATGCACTTTCTACCAATGAAAAAAGAGAGGAAGTGCAAAGTCCGAAGACTGTAAAACACTTCAACTCTGTATACGGTAATAACCTATATGTAAACAATGGAGGAAATTCGAACCACGAATAAATATTTCTCTCTGATGTATGGTGTCTCATTATACCCCCCGCAACAAGTTGTGGGGGGGGGGGGGGGGGAGTATACTGGAATCAGGTTGTCCGTCTGTCTGTCCGTCCGTCCATCTGTAGACGCAATGGTTTCCGGACTCTAAAGTATTATCCTTTCCACCTACCGTCACCATATCATATATATGGACTACCCATGGGATGAAGATGTTCCCTATCGATTTTGGGATCAAAAGGTCAAAGGTCAAGCACACTGGACATCGAAGTAGCAATATGGTTTCCGGGCTCTAAAGCGTTATCCTTTCCACCTACAGTCACCATATCATATATATGGACTACCCATGGAATGAAGATGTTCCCTATCGATTTTGGGGTCAAAAGGTCAAAGGTCAAGTGCACTGGACATCGAAGTAGCAATATGGTTTCCGGGCTCTAAAGTGTTATCCTTTCCACCTACAGTCACCATATCATACATATGGACTACCCATGGGATGAAGATGTTCCCTATCGATTTTGGGGTCAAAAGGTCAAAGGTCACGCGCACTGGACATCGAAGTAGCAATATGGTTTCCCGGCTCTAAAGCGTTATCCTTTCCACCTACAGTCACCATATCATACATATGGACTACCCATGGGATGAAGATGTTCCCTATCGATTTTGGGGTCAAAAGGTCAAAGGTCACGCGCACTGGACATCAAAGTAGCAATATGGTTCGGTTTGTCATGCCATTTGTTTTTTACACTCAGAAAAGGGGTAGTTTATACCTATTACCAACACCCTTTGGGAGATTGGGGTAAGGGGGGGGGGGGGTATTCTTAGTGAGCATTGCTCACAGTACCTCTTGTTTTACATTTTTTCATGTTCCAGGAGGCTTAAATACACGTGTCATTATCACAGAACACTAATTTATCCACGGTTTATAAAATGTCTTATCCCACTGATTCATAATAACAAGGCTTGCAACTCAATCTACCCCTTTCCGTACCCCATGACAGATATTTGTCGATTAAAAGTTATTTACACTGCTTACCAGCCAGTTTCAGGGCCCCATTCACTCCCAGTAATTCTTCTTTAATAATTAAAATCCTCTAATAGCAGCTGTCTATCCGTTGTATATTTTTAATAATTTTTTTCTGTCCAGAGTCATCTCATTCAAATCTCTAATCACGGAAGTGCGTAAACAGTACAAAACTCGAAACTCGTTCATCTATTTAGTCGTATTACGGTTTTATATGTATTTATTTGCTAAAAACCTGTTACAATGGTTATTATACTATTCACTTTGAGCAGACTGAATGTTTAAATTACGAATTGCACGTTAGAATCTTCTATTATTGGCATTCAAAATAAAACACGAATAACTGTTGAAGCATGTAATGAAAAAATAAATGGCGGCGCCCATATGGATCACAAAAATTTCAGTGAACGTATATAGAGATTATCTCTTTTTCTTTTGCTGATTTTGACTTTTTTCTTTTACATACGTGTTATCTTTAGAGCCTTGCTTGGCTCGGTAATATGTATACGGTGTGACCATTGGACCGAGCAAAGCATGTAATGGTCATTGGAGTGTCCCAAGTGGTAATCATAATTCCTTAAAGTACGGTAGATTATGATTCATTTGAAAATATATATTTTTAATGAAATTTTCCTTGCGCTAAAGACCCAGTAACATCTCAATATCAAAGGGGTTTATATGGGGACAACAGTTTGACAGGATCCGCCTATTCATTGAACGCGGGAAATAAAACGCAAGGCGACGTAAACTGTGCATTGTGACGTCACATTTAGCCTCAACTCTTTTGTCTTTTTCAAAGCAAACAATTATAAACAACAATAATACATTCCGTATGCAATGAAAAAGGCTGTTATAAAACTAAACAAAATTATAAATTCCAAATGGTAAAAAGGTATATTCTTATTCAAAGAAACTCATGAACTCGTTCATCTATTTAGTCGTATTACGATTTTATATATAATTATTTGCTAAAACCTGTTACAATGATAATTATACTATTCACTTTGAACAAACTGAGTGTTTAAATGACGAATTGTACGTCAGAATCTTCTATTATTGGCATTCAAAATAAAACACGAATAACTGTTGAAGCAGGTAATGAAAAAATAAATGGCGGCGGCCATATGGATCACGAAAATTTCAGTGAACGTATATAGAGATTATCTCTTTTTCTTTTGCTGATTTTGACTTTTTTCTTTTACATACGTGTTACCTTTAGAGCCTTGCTTCGCGGGCGGGCCTTTGGCCCGTCCGAGCTTCGCTCGGTATTATGAATCAGTGGGATAAGACATTTTTTAAAACGTGGATAAATTAGTGTTCTGTGATAATGACACGTGTATTTAAGCTTCCTGGAACATGAAAAAATGTATAAAGAGACACCATAGATCAGAGAGAAATAATTATTCGTGGTTCGAATTTCCTCCATTGTTTACATATAGGTTATAGTGCAACATCCTTGACCCAAGCGCCTATGGCATAAAACACCGCTTAATGACTATATCCGAATCATGTGCGGATCTAGAGTGAAGGTCCGGACACCTCCTCCCATCTGGAATTAAAGTTGCATGTAATTTGTGCGCAAAGTAATGAGGACTAAACCAGAGCACAATATTATCATTTGGAACGATTGTTTGATATCCTTTTCCCAATATACATAATTACCGTTGATTAATGTAAACATTCTAACCAAGCAATATTCTTGGCTTTTTTCAATTTAAATTGCACTAGAAATCTTCGTGGAAATAATGTAAGTTCTCAACAAAGCACAGGAATTTGAATACAGCGCGGTAATGATATATTAATTTTAGCAAAGCATGAAATTTTGTAGCATTAAAGTATGAACACTCGATATTTTCTTTGTTTAAACTTCAAATAATTCAAATAGCCGACGTTATATAGAAATAAAGTAAAAGTATTGAACAATAATTGTTCAATGTGTTGTAATCGTACACTACCATTATTTGGAGACGGTAGTGAAATGAAGAATTCAAACATAATTCTCTGAAATTTCGCTGCATTTAGATATATGAAGTACGTCAATCGCGTGTCATTTACTACAAAAGAAAATCACATATTCCCAGATCCATGGGAATCGTGCAGCATGCAGAAAGTACCCTGAATAGGTGTCTGACAAAATCAAGTGATGAAGTCCTTGTACACAACGATGGCTTCGAAAAACATGTGCCGGTCATGGTCACGGTCTGATGATATCGTGGCACTTTTGCACGATGATGAATATCTAATATGAATGTAAGATCGAATGAAACTTAATTGGCTGTTTTATAATCATTTAATTATTTACATATTGTTAAGTATAATATTTTCTACAATTTTACGTTCTGTAGTAATTTTCTTGAGATCGATTAGGTGAACAACGTGAACAAGCATACGATATGTCTCCGAGTAAATCATTATTTAACCGCCGAGTTTCACCTGAAAAAAAAAACTATTTGGTAAACAATGCGCACCCCTTTTTCACACCAAAAATCCTTGAAAAAAAGTGCATATCATATTCGACAAAATACGGTACTATGTTACACATCGATATTCAAGCATAAATATGATGGTTTGATGAGATAATCAGAAAAAAGAGGCTAGATTTGGTCATAAAATTTTCACTTATTTGTCTCAAATGAACAATTTGCATCTAGATTTTTTTCCCGGACCCCCACCCTCTTTAAGAGGGGACAAACCCCTCTCGCACTCTTCCCCTCGTCGCATCGCGACTCGGCCGCCTACTTTCAGCAGCTGGACTAGTCACAAATCAGCAGGACTAGTAAATTATAGATTCTAGTAGTCCTTTTCACTAGTATAGTGGAAAAAAACTTAGTGTCAAAAACTGATTAGATCTGACACCTTTCATTATTTTGACAATTGCTGGAAAATATAAATATCTTTGACTGACGGCATTATATATGCTGATGCACTGTCATAGTGATTGACTTTGGTACTGTTAATAGACAGTCTCTGCTTCATTCATCATTAGAAACTGGCCGAAAAGGAATTGTTGAATGAATTATAAGATAGGGAAACCAAAGTTGTTTTCATATCTCCGACTAAATCGTCATGTATCAAAAGGTAGAAGGGGGGGGGGGGGGGGGGGTTTCAAAAATATACGATCTTCTCCAATTTAAAAAAAAGTTCGTTTTATAATATTTCTTTTCACATATATTCTGAATGAATTTCATGTTCTTTTTACTACATGTACAGTCCAATGTAGCATTGGTTAGTGCGTGTTCCTTTGCTGAAAACATTTAGTCGCTCGAAAAAAAGAAGAAGAAAGAACAAAGTATACATATACACACAAGAATAACTTAAAGGGTTTTTATCACGATTTTTATTGCTTGTAAAGTTATATGAAAATGTGGTGTTTTAAACCGTGTTAGTATTATTTTTTCGATATAAAGCGTGCTTTAGTGATTATTTTGTATCGAAAGTGCAAAAAGCCAGATATGCATATTCTCGTTAGAGATTTTCGCGCCATTAGTATGTGACGTCATACGTGTCAATCGTGGTGAAGCGAGAAAGAACAAGTTGTGAACAGCACATACAGCAGACTATTGATACAAACTGGAGATTCAACAGTTACAAGTCCCATTATATTGTGTTGTGCAGTATCTATAGCTGTAATAATCAGCACAAAAAAGAAGAGTTTCTTTACTCTTACCAACGAGGCAAGTCGGAGACATTTTGTGAGCTTAGAAATACTTCAAACCAAAGGAAAACCATCTTCAATGACGAACTTACAAATTGCATTCTAACCCATTTAATTCATGATATCGACATTTCTGTTTACAAAATAATAGGCTCGTTGTCCTTCCGACTGGACATAATCAGAGACTGCCTTCAGTTCGAGAACTCTTATAGCTTACCAGGTATTGAGGCAATCAAAGTCGCCGCGGATCTGGCAACCACAGAAATGTCAGTGTAGCATATGTAATATATATATGCACCTTTGATTTCATATGCAACGATACATTGGTTTGCCCCCCCCCCCCCCCATGCTTGAAGTTTTGAGTATTGACACCATGTACGAAATGACTACACGGTCTACCCCTACCCCCCACCCTCCCCCTGATTAAAGTAGTAAGAAAAAAAAAAGTAGAAAAAATAATAATCGACAAAAATGTTGAACTACAGCGACTTTATTTTTTAAAAATAACGGTGCGTGCCAACTTAGTAAAAAAAAAAATTGCAACAATACAAGGTGAAGATAACGAACAGTGATAAATCTCATAACCAATGAGAGCCCCCCCCCCCCCCCCCCTATATTTTTTAAAGTAATGAGAGGGACGATTATAATGTAAAGGTTACGACTATTGGCCCCACCCCCCTCTCTCTCTCCCTTAAGAAGTCGATATATTTTCATCAGATTGGTAATTTTAAAATCCGGTTCCCCCCCCCCCTTTTTTTTTTTGAAAAATAAAATTATGAATTAAATAGATATCGGTAAATTTTCCTTCGACAAGTTGTAGGTTAATGTATCAATTTAATTAAAGGCAGATCTTTAACTTCTCCAGTGTAACGGTTAGAGAAGAACTGATTTTAATTAGATCAATGCATGTTACACTCTACATATCAGCCTACAGACCTCTAATGTTTTAAAAATATTATGATCTACGAGAGAACACAGTCAAAATGTTTGCAAACGAAATGTGTCATTCAGATGTTTACCAAAACGTTCCACCCTTTCTGTTAGCGGGATCTCCGTCCGAGTCCGTCAATGTCGATTTTGTAGTAGGCTAATATAAATGTTTGCTGAGGGAATTTCTTTAAGATTTGGCACAGCGGCAGGTTCAAACATGCATGACTGAATCTTAAATACTAACGGAATGTCATCCATGTCGGAACATTAACTATCCATTCTGGATAATTTATTACTTTCAATAGAATCTATTCTCACACACATAATCGTCCTTCTTTTTTCAATCGCAATGATATATCCTTGTATGATTTTTACTCTAAATTAAAATATGAAAACCTCCATGTGAAATTCTGTATATTTATTCTAGGTCTTCATAGAAAAAGCTCAAACTTTGCAACACTATCCGAACTTAGCAGGTTTCCACTACATTTTGATGTAGTGAAAAATATAATGAAATATGTAAACAGATTGGAAAATCTGGGTACTTCTTTTCCTCTACTAAATGCTGCATACATGCAAAGTAAGCATAATGCTTGTACATTAAAATCGCAGTCATGATATGGTGTCGTACAAAAGTTATTTGGAATTGTTGGAATTAGAAACAATCATATTGCAATCAATAACCTATCATTTTTAATAAAAAATGTAAGGAATTGTTATACCATCATTATTTGAAAGAGTGGGGATATGTCAGAAGTTTACAATATGGAAAACTTGAAACTTATGTTAAATTTAAAACTAATTTTGTTTTTGAAAACTACTTAACAATCTTACCACCTGCACAACGTAAAGCACTTGCAAGATTACGTACATCAGCCCACAATTTACCAGTAGAAGGAGGTCGTTATTCAGGAATACCTAGACATTTAAGATTTTGTACAAAGTGTTCTTCTTGTAAAATTGGTGATGAAATTCATCTAATTTTTTAATGTTCAACTTATAACTCACTCAGGCAGAACATGTACAGAATTATAAATTAACAATGTGAACATTTTTCCAGTCTTGACAACATGAATAGATTAATATGGTTACTCAATTGTGAAAATACTGATATACTTGTAGCCGTTTGCGATTTGATTAAATAAACAATATAAAATGAAGCATGTGAAAGTTCAAACCAATATGTTTATACATAATTATGCACTCATTGTAAACATGACATGTTGACTTAGTACCAATGCACCGTCCCGTGGTATCTTTTGCATTACAGTGGAGTATCAATCATATGTACTTATACTACCTTTACTATTATTACATGTAGTGTTGTTATGTACATGTATATATTTTTTTATTTTATTTTTTCTATGTGTATTTCTGACTGTTTTGCATTAGGATACACGGTGGTACTTACATGTAATACAAATAAGTATTATCATGTTCAAAATGTCTCATGTATGAACATTGCTCATACTAATAGTGCATATTTTGCTCTTTTCTTTTTATCATCATTTTTTTTTTAAAATAAACATTGCACATTGAAATGTTAACAATCATGTATGTTGTATGGCCGAGAGGGCCCTAATTTGGAAATAAATCATATTCTATTCATAGCTGCTGCAACACATTGACACGTATGACGTATCACGTGACTAGACAGTTCATTAGTGACGATTTAAGAAGCGGAAGCTTTGAATATATGCAGATAAAATGCATGTTTGTATCAATTATTGGGAGTAATGAAACAATATAACAGCAGAAACGTGCTTTATTAAGGTTACTCCTTCTGATTTTAATTACATTAAAAATCGTCGTAAAAACTCTTTAAGGTAACCACGCGCTATGTACATATGTGATATTCATTTAATTTAGATTAAAACAATGCAAATTGGATGCAAATGTAAATACAATGTTAAAATTGAATGAATATATATGGGTTGCTCTACAATTCTTAGATACGATTACACTAATCGGCCTTCTAATCACAGCATCCGCCGCATCGAATAATCTACAGTTGATTAAAACTTTCGCGGAAAAAAATCAATTAAACTTTTCAAATAAAAATCATAGTGCACATTTGTTCAATAAAACTTTGAGCATATGGCGACATAAATTGGATTATTTTCATATTGAGTTCATGACATAGCTTTCTTGTTCATGACGTCGCATAAAGTAACGTCAAAATGGCACAACGTTATCGTAAACTATACTGTACTTACATATGTATTATACATAAGTAAAGATTTTTACGAAGACATCATAATCATTTTATGGAAGTATACACCATATGAAAGAATTTTGACGAATATCATTTAATTTGAACGCGGGGCCATGATATATCAGGGCCATGAATTACCATCCACAACACACATATAGGCCTATCAGTCTCATTGGACTTACCTAAAATGTGCATGAACTGAAGTGTCATTCAGAGTAAACTTATTTTGGAACTATATAAACATTGATCCAGGTCTGTATAGTGTAATTCTCAGAATGACATACTGAAACCAGCCTGGTCAGTGGTCACACCATATAAATTCTGTATCTATCATGAATTATATTCTGAAAGAGAAATGAAATTGTAAATAATCAAAGGATACCAAAGACCTTCTTATAACCAAATTACAGGACCATAAATAAATATTTCTAATCACTGGTCACTTGTGCTATCAACTTAAATTTTTACTTGTCAATTGATAAATCTTACCTTCGGACCAATCTGATTAAAATCAGCTCCTCGATCCGCTCCTCGTATTGCGACAATATAAAATTAAAGGAGCAGATCAAGCTGATTTTAACCTTAATGCCGACGGTACTAAATTATTTCAGTTTGACCTGCTTTGTACATAATAAGAGTGGTTAAACTATGAGGTGTTACAAATGAAATAGCATTGCTGTGTCTAGCGAGTAGATATCTAGTTGATGCAAATCCCGGGTTATCAATAAGTGCCGGGTAGAAAATGAAAATCGTCTCAGTGTCCGACAATAGACGCATTTAGACTAGCGAATTTCATTGTCCTACTTTACAAAAGTTTCATAATTCAAGATACCTCTGACTGTTAAATTACCCTTGCTTTCCTTATATGTCATGATCTGCAGTGAAGATCGACACAAATCAAATGTGAAAGGGATAAGAATCTGAGGAATTTCGGATTATCAGTGATCATGACTGACATGAAGTCAAAGAATCTACAAAATACACTAGTGTGTAAATCACTTACTTAATGGTTGGGAGTCTCTTCAGGATAACACCACGAACTCACTCGAGTCCCTGTTGAAGGCTATTTTTTGTCTGTTCATAATGTTTACGGTAGGTCCCAACATCATAAAAATGGCGTCTGGATGCCGACTATGCGCGGGAACTCGGGAGTGCAGTGTGCACACCCGATGCTTTTTATCAGGAACCCGATCTCAATTATTTACCGTTGTTAAAGCCAAGTACTGTGAAGAAACGCTCTGAATTGATTGTTAATTAATTAATAAGTTAACTAGTTTATAAAAATAATATGATCTTCAATAATTTCCTTCTGCAGGGACATCTTTTGACATGCAGTGTATATGAATATTTAAAAAAAAAAAGCAACAAAACACCATGCAAAACAAAAACAAACAAAAAAATCAAACACAGATAGATCTATATTATTATGATCGATATATACAGATTGTTTACCAATATATATATATATATATATATATATATATATATATATATAGCACTGAAGAACCAACAACATTCAGTATCCAAAAATGTCGGATCTATATTAAATAGATGCAATGGTCAGGGAAAATAATTATATAAAGCACTAGAATGACCAACGACATGAACAATTGGAATTGTCAAATTTTCGGGACAACCTGTCCCTTCGTCAGGACGTGAAAGGATTACATTATGGAGAAAACACAAATATAATTAACAATAAGCACTAAATCTACACTACAAAACTAGCTAAACACTATTCCAGCGGATTACATGTTGCAGGCTTTGTTATTAACTCAAAAAAGAATAACAATCAGGGTGTCTGGTCACCGTGGTATCAGTCGGTAAAGTGTGAAATTAATTAATGGACGAACTAACTTGGCTGATCAAAAGGTGAAACAATTAATTCGTACATCGTGGTATTCTCCCCTAGGTCAAACTATTGAAAATCTAAATTTCAGATAATAGTACATGAAATTGGCGTAATGTCTAAGCTATTGGTTACTTGTAAAAAACTAAAAATGGAACTTGTTGATGATGAGTGTCAACGACGTTGGCAGTGCTGGTACTGCTATGCATCCAGTTGGTGAAGCAAGGCGATGTATCGTTGGTAATATGAGGCGGTACGCAGATATCTTAAGAGAAATAAAGTTATGAGAAATAAACCGTTGTCGTTTATCAGAGGGAGAATAACATTGTTATATCAGGTATAGGTTTAACCAATGTTCATTCTGGCAAAGTCAATCATTTTGTTCATGCCGTTAGGACGGAATGACTTTAGTCTGTGCATCCAGAATTTTTCTTTTTTCTTTCTATCTGTGGAGCTCCAGGTTTGGTTGTGACCAATAACCACGACAATCATGTCTTCCCATTTGTGGCCATCTAGGTTGAAATGTTCTCCAACAGGCTCAGTGATTCTTTTGGTTTTGATGGTCGACCGGTGGTTATTAATACGTTTGCGAAGATCTCCTGTTTCGCCAACGTATTGCATCTGCGTTGGTGAAACAGGAGATCTCCACAAACGTATTAATAACCACCGGTCGACCATCAAAACCAAAAGAATCACTGAGCCTGTTGGAGAACATTTCAACCTAGATGGCCACAAATGGGAAGACATGATTGTCGTGGTTATTGATCACAACCATTATATATATATATATATATATATATATATATATATATATATAATTGAAAATTAAATTCAGTGACTGTCACATAATTTGTTCTTATGAAATTGCTGCAGACTAACAATCATGTAGCATTATCAAGTTCAAAAGACTATCTTACTACTAGGTCTCTACGATTATTTGTTTTTAATTGTTGTTTTTTTTTAAAATGGAAAAAAAAAAAATTTCCGTTTAGAGGTTTAGGGATGGATCCCTTCATGTAATCCTTCAGATTTTCTATAATACTATAGCTACCTTAATGGCAGAACAAAAAATAAACTTTGTATAGATAAATTAAAATTCATTAACATCAACAGGATTTGCACTATTTCATATATATTTTTTTAAACAAAAAATGTCTACAGCATACATACATCAATAAAAAACAACATGCCAGATTGAAGTTGGGTACATAATGCTGGTACAATTGACTATAAAAACCTTCTTATTTCAAAATCAGTTATGAAATTGTTTATTTTCATATTATTTGTATCTGTTGTGAAATTACAAGGTTTATTTAAATGGGTACATTTCGGGTACATTTTCAATAGTCACATTTAAAGTTGGTACATTACAGGTACAATTTAACTTTTATTAATTTACCCAGGTTACATTTCCGGTATACATTTCAACATTAATATTTTTGTTGGGTACATTTCAACTTAGTAACTTTAAAGTGGGTACATAACGA
The DNA here is from genome assembly GCF_947568905.1 of Ostrea edulis. Taxonomy (NCBI): domain Eukaryota; kingdom Metazoa; phylum Mollusca; class Bivalvia; order Ostreida; family Ostreidae; genus Ostrea; species Ostrea edulis. The sequence goes on along the minus strand of NC_079173.1, from coordinate 9,688,345 downwards.
ATAGATTTTAACTTCCTTAATTGATAACCTGGGTACAATTCGGGTACATTTGAACATTAATATTTTTCTGTTGGGTACATTTCAGGTACATTTTAACTTTTCAATTTTTAATCTGGGTACATTTTGGTTACTTTTTACAATAGTCGGGTACGTTCCGGGTACCGTTGAATAATGGCTTAGGTTTTTTGCGGGTACTTTTGGGGTATATTTTTCCAGGAAAAAGTTGCTTCGGGTACCTTACAGATACATTTTGGGTACCTTTCGGGTACATCTCAATTCTGTAAGGGATTACTTCACATGCATCTTTGTTACCAAGAGAGGAAGAACCCTATTGATTTTGGGGGCGGTAAAAAGTCAAAGGTCACCACAGGATTTCATAGAAAAGGTTTGTAGACACTCACTGTGAAGGGATATGCCTTGCCTTGTTGTCTTTCTATTGATCGATTTTTGCTAAAAAGATTTCAATTACATAAACGTTTATTACCCTCATACAAATGTAAACCAACCCCCCCCCCCCCCCCCCCCCCCCCCTAAATAGACAAGATCATGCAGCCATGGAGAAAAATTACAGAACTATAATCCACTGCACAGGACGCTTTACATTATACACACTGTATTTGATTTTAGAACACAGGATGCTTGCAGTACATTATACACACTGTATCGGAGTTTAGAACACAGGATGTTTGCAGTACATTATACACACTGTATCTGATTTTAGAACACAGGATGCTTGCAGTACATTATACACACTGTATCGGAGTTTAGAACACAGGATGCTTGCAGTACATTATACACACTGTATCGGAGTTTAGAACACAGGATGCTTGCAGTACATTATACACACTATCAGATTTTAGAACACAGGATGTTTGCAGTACATTATACACACTGTATCGGATTTTAGAACACAGGATGCTTGCAGTACATTATACACACTGTATCTGATTTTAGAACACAGGATGCTTGCAGTACACTATACACACTGTATCTGATTTTAGAACACAGGATGCTTACAGTACATTATACACACTGTATCTGATTTTAGAACACAGGATGCTTGCAGTACATTATACACACTGTATCTGATTTTAGAACACAGGATGCTTGCAGTACATTATACACACTGTATCTGATTTTAGAACACAGGATGCTTGCAGTACATTATACACACTGTATCTGATTTTAGAACACAGGATGTTTGCAGTACATTTATTATACACACTGTATCTGATTTTAGAACACAGGATGCTTGCAGTACATTATACACACTGTATCGGAGTTTAGAACACAGGATGCTTGCAGTACATTATACACACTGTATCTGATTTTAGAACACAGGATGTTTGCAGTACATTATACACACTGTATCTGATTTTAGAACACAGGATGCTTGCAGTACATTATACACACTATCGGATTTTAATTTTTCAGCATGCTTCTGGGGGCTGAGGGATGTAGTTCAACAACTGTTATCAAGAGGAGTTGGTAAGTCATTAGTTTGTAACATTTATTTAGAGTAATGAATTTTATTCTAATTATACCCACTGAACGAAGTTCTGGGGGTATATAGGAATCACTCTGTCTCTCCGTCCGTCCGTCTGTGCAGATTCGTGTACGGGCCATAACTTCTTTGTTCTTTGACTTAGACATACCATATTAGGCACACAGGTAGATCACCATGAGACGATGTGTCGAGTACCTTCATGACCTCTATATGACCTTGACCCTTGACCTCAAGGTCAAAATTAAAGGGTTTTTTAACAATGAATTCGTGCCCGGTCCATAACTTCTTTGTTCTTTGACATGGGCATACCACATTTGACACATGAGGGTATCACCATGAAACAATGTGTCATGTACCTTCATGACCTCAATATGACCTTGACCTCAAGGTCAAAATTTAAGGTTTTTACAATGGATTCGTGTCAGGGCCATGACTTCTTTGTTCTTTTGACATAGGCATATCATATTTGACACATGGATGTATCACCATGCATGAGACGATGTGTCGAGTACCTTCATGACCTCTATATGACTTTGAACTTTGACCTCAGGGTCAAAATTGATTGTAGGGTTTTAACATAGTCATACCATAAGACATGGGTTTATCACTATGAGACTATGTGTCATGTACATTCATGACCTCTTTATGACCTTGACCTTTGATATCAAGGTCAAAATTATAGGTTTATGCCATGGATTTGTGTTCGGACTATATCTTCCATTTTCTTCTACAAAGGCATACCATATTTTGACACTCAAGAAAGAGGTAATTTATACCTATTAACAACACCCTTTGGAAGATTGGGGTAAGCGGGGGTATTCTTAGTGAGCATTGCTCACAGTACATCTTGTTTGTATTAACATGCATGTTCTTGTGCCATTAACATGTTATGCTTCACTGATGTGGAATTGCAATTCACAGTTTGTTAGTTGTATCCCGTATAATGATAGGGACAGTAAATTATTTGCTAATTTTTTTAAAGAATTAAAATGAGTCCAAATGACTCATACAAGTCATTTTCTGTAAATAGTAGGAATGTGTTGCATTTATTTCCAAGATTAAAGCAATTATAATCTTCAAAATTTTGCTTCCTGGACAAAAATTCAATCTGCTACATTTATATAAGATGTGGTTCCTAGCGTAATCATTTCAAAGTTGATAAATATAATTTTAATGATATTAAAAAGGAGTAAACTGATTTTGGGTGCCAAAAATATATAGCCAAAATAAGCTTTACTCTCGATCTCTTTTAAGGCCCATGGGTTTGTTGATAATTTGAAGTTCATTATTTGTTTAGATGCTAACTTCCAAAATAAAGGAACCTTGTGGACTCCGCTTCATGCAGCTACATTTCAGGAACATGGACCAGTAAGTATTGTTGATGGCATGTCTTTTGTTTCTGTTCAACAGACAATGACCCCTGTCTCTCTCTATCTGTCTGTCTGTCTTTGTCTCTGTCTGTCTGTCTATCTGTCTCTCTCCATTCTCTCTCTCTCTCTCTCTCTCTCTCTCTCTCTCTCTCTCTCTCTCTCTCTCTCTCTCTCTCTCTCTCTCTCTCTTGTGTGTCTGGCATTTATTCTGTTTCTGTTCAGGCAATGACCAATATGCTAAATTTGTATCTCTCTCTGTGTTTGTCTCTGTCTCATTCGTATCTCTCTCTCTCTCTCTCTCTCTCTCTCTCTCTCTCTCTGTGTGTGTGTGTGTGTGTGTCTCTGTCCCACTCTGTTTTTGTCTTTGTCTCTCTCTGTGTGTGTTTGTCTCCATCTGTCTTTCTTCTCTCTCTCTCCGTATGACTGTCTCTGTCTATCTGTCTGTCTCTCTCACTAGCACACCTCAATTTTTTTAATGGCCCCTTGGGGTAGGATGGGGCAACAATAGGGGATCAAAGTTTTGCTTGCGAATATATATAGGTAAAATCTTTAAAGATCTCAAGAACGACTGGGCCAGGAAAGTAGAAATTTACATGAAAGTTTCCTTACATAGTGCCATTTGAAGTTTGTGAAAATCATGACCCCCGGGCTTGGCCACAATAGGAGATCAAAAGTTTAGATACAAATATATATGGAAAATCTTTAAAAATCTTCTCAAGATCCATTGGGCTAAGAAAGTACAAATTTACATGAAAACTTCCTGATGAAAGGTGAAGATAAGGAACAGCGATCAATCTCATAACTCCTATAAGCAATGCAAAATTGAGAGTTGGACGAACACGGACCCCTGGATACATCAGAGGTGGGATCAGGTGTCTAGGAGGAATATAGGCATCCCTTGTTGACTGATCACATCCACCGTGAGCCCTATATCTTGAACAGGTAAACAGAATTATCTGTAGTCAAAATCAGTTCGCTAAGAACAGCCTAACAACCAGTTTGAAACATGTCAGACAGCATTTGACCCAATGATAAGTTGTATTGGCAAACTAGGTTGCTATAACAACCATAGAATTTGCGAAATACTGACTTTAAATGAGACTGTTGAAACCCCTGCACCCCTGATATAGTACAGATTAAAGTTTGTTAAAATCATGGCCTCCGGGGATAGGATGGGGCCACAACAGGGGTTCAAATATCTATTAAAATCTTCTTCCGAAGAATCACTGTGCCCGAAAAGTTTACATTTATAAGAAAGCTTTCTGACATACATGTAGTGCAGATTCAAGTTTATTTCTCAAGAACTGTTAGGCCAAAGAATATTACATTAAAAATGAAAGCTTTCTAACATAGTCCAGATTCAAGTTTGTAAAATCATGGCCTTCAGGGGTAGTTTGGGGGCAGAATAGGGATCAATTTACATGCGGAAATATATGAAAAATCTTTAGATTTTTAGAGAGATTTTAGATTTTTCACCTTGAGCCAAGGTGACTCAGGTGTGCAATGTGGCCCATGGGCTTCCTGTTTATATCAGCATACATGTATTCCAAAATTATGCTGATTCTTGATCAGAGTTTATCTTTTAAGGTTCATTATCATGTGTTTTATTTCTTTCAACTTAAGAAATAAGATTTCAGAAACTTAAAAAAAATTGTTTTTCAGAAAGCTAAAAGTCTACCGATTTTGATAATGACTTATACAGGTACCTCTATCAATATGTGGCCATCATAGGTTTTTTGGAAAATCTTTAACTTATTAAAATCTTGTCTTTAACCAAAACGTAACCTTTGAATGTGGAGTGATATATTACATCTTTCATGTATGCATTCACTGTCGTAACAAAGATTTTGACCTACTTTTAAGAAAGGTTAGCCTAGGCAATACCTCTTGAACTGTTTAAGATGGGGCTTTCATATTTTGTATATACATGTATGCAGTGTGCGAAACTAACTTTAAAGTCCTATAGACTTTTGGTCCATAGTCATTTCATTTCCTATAGACCACAACAAATTCCTATAAACCAAAATTTAACATGCAATATTCATTAATTGTTATTTAGAAAATAAATAATAGACACAAATTTGATTTTGGTAATTCGTTCATGATAGTTTAATTATATTCTTTTTCAATTTCATGCACAAGCTTTTCAATTAGAATTCCGTTTTATTTTTCATTTTGTTCCAGCTCAGTTTCAGTCTGATTCCTCATCTGAGTCACATTTTCTCATAATTTTCTGCGACTTTAGACTTGCTGGAACTTGTTGTACTGACTACTTTCCTTTTGATTCCAGGGCGTGCACCTTCCACATATTTTAACCGTTCAAAAAAGAACATTCCGAATTTGCACAGAAATGGCGTACATTGAAGTAAATACCCCCCACCCCTGTTGAAAATGGAATAATCTCATTCGAATGATTTGTAATTATTACATTGTGGAACATTTTATTACAGCTAAGGGGTGAACAGAAACATCAGCGTAATACATATAAACTGGTCCTGCTTCTCATATGTTTAATAAGCGGCAGGAACCAGTTTTTTACTCAGAATTCCTATAAACAAGTCGGTCTATAGCTATTTTGATCGTTATAGACTGATTCGATTTTCTATAGACATTGTCTCATGGTTAATTTTGCACACTGTGTATGTATAATTCCTTATGGCAATATCTTACAATTCACCGGTCACAGTATCTCAGTGAGTGAGCGCTTGCTTTGCAATTGATAGGTCATGATTTCATACTCTGCTTTTGCCATGGCTGTGTCAAACCTACGACATTAACATAGGATATAATGATTGCTCCTTTTCCAAATGCTTGGCATTTAGAAGACATTAGTGAACACAAGTCTTTTAGATATGACCTTAAAAATTAGTTCATGTGTTACAGCGTTGGCATGATAAAGAACCCTCATGACTAACAGTTGTAAGCACTAAGCATGGGTCTGAATTTGTGGTACTTCACCTACAACTGGTGACGTCTCAATATGAGTGAAATATTCTTCACGAGGCGTAAAAAAAAAAAAAACGACAAACCTTACAATTCATACCAAATGAGCATTGATCTTTGGGGCTATACTAAGGTTGGGGCCACAATATGGGGTTAAAATTGTTTATGGGAGTAATTTTTTTTTATGATAAACAACTGACCAACAGCAGGGCTGAGGTGACTCGGGTGAGCAATGTGGCCCATGGGCCTCTTGTTCATAATGTCCCTGAGGTATTAGGAGCCTAAATGTATGAGATGAAGTTATAATTAGGATTGGTTGTATTAGAGTTAAATCCTCTGAGGAAAATGTTCGCATGAATTGTAGGTGGTCATGGTGCTCTTAGAAAATGGAGCCAGTCCGGAGAAGCCGGATTCCGAGGGCAGGTAAGGACCAGATTTGCGAAAACTAGGACAGTTTAGATACATATGATATATGTTCTGAATATGTATAACATTCTTTTATGCTCCGGTTATTAGAGATTCGAGGGGATATAGTTTTTTAATTGTCTGTCTGTTAGTAAGTTTGTCTGCAAAAACTTTTAACTTCGGCCATAACTTTTGAATGGATGGCAATGGGGCTTTTATAATTCATGTGTGTATTGTGAAAACTTCAAAAGACATTTTTCTTTTCATACTAAGATTTTTGACCTTGTGACCTTGACTTGGGGGTTTGAACTACTTTAAAAAAAATGAAACCATAACTTTTGAATGGATAGTGATAGGGCTTTCATATTTCACATGTGTATTTTGACAAGGCATTTCTTTGGGTAGCATTATTTGTTTACATCATATCCTTAACCTTGGGGTTTGACCTAATTTTGAAAAGTTCAACGAGGGAGACAAATTGTTTTTCAGGACTCCAGCACCCCTTGGGGCCCTAGGGGTGGGGCAAAAACTGCCCAAATTGACGATTTTTCAAAAATCATCTTCTCAAGAATCACACATGTGTAAGAAAAACTAAATGCATGGTGATGTAGAGCAGAAAGGACTCTACCAAAATTGTAAATTCCATGATCACCAGGGTAGGGGTTCTGACCCCCAGAGTGGAGCCAAACATGGTATATAGTGTTTATATTCAAAACATTTAAATACCATCTTCTTTAGAGCTATTGGTACTAAATTGATAGTAAATAAATATTCAGAAATAACAGGTAGTTCTTTGATAAAATTGTGAATTTGATGATTCCAGGGGTAAGGGTTTGGTATCAGGGTGGGGCCAAAATGGTCAGTTATTGAATGTGTTAACAATAGACATTTTTAACTTTATCTTGATAACTATCATTCCAATTCTTTTCAAATTCGGTATGAAACATATTTGGAACAAGGGGGACATAAATTGTTAATTTCAGGATTACTACACCCCACCCCTTGGGCCTTAAGGGTGGGACAAAAACTGCCCAATTTTAAAAAATCTTCTTCTTAAGAATCACAAACGTGTAAGAAAAACTAAATGCATGGTGATGTAGAGCAGGAAGGCCTCTACCAAAATTGTAAATTTCATGATCACCGGGGTAGGGGTTTTAACGCCAGGGTGGGACCAAACTTGGTATATAGTGTTTATGTGTAAAACACTTATATAACATCTTCTTTAGTGCTATGGATACTAAATTGAAAGTAAATAATATTTAGCAATAACAAGTAGTCCTTTACCAAAATTGTAAATTTGATGATCCCAGGGGTAGGGGTTTTGTTATCAGGGTGAGGCCAAAATAGTCAGTTGATAAATATCATTTTAATTCTTTTCAAAGATATGAAGCATTTTTTTAACAAGGGGGACGTAAATTTAAGGATTCCTGCACCCCTGGGGCCTTAGGGGCTGGGCAAAAGCTGCCCAAAATTGACCAATTTTCAAAAATCTTCTTCTCAAGAACCGCACATGTTTAAGAAAAACTGAATGCATAGTTATGTACAGCAGAAAGGCCTCTACCACAATTGTAAATTTCATGATCCCCGGGGTAGGGATTCTGAACCCAGGGCCGGGCCAAACTTAGTATATAGTGTCTTCGTGTAAAACACTTAAATAACATCTTCTATAGTGTTATTGATACTAAATTGAAACTAAATGGATATTTAGAAAGAGTAGGTAGTCTTTACCAAACTTGTAAACTAAGACAATCCCCAGGGGAGAGGTTCTGTCTCTAGGGTGGGGCCAAACTTAGTATATAGTATTGATGTGTAAGTTTGCTGATACTGTATAAAATCTAAATGCATACTTAGGAATAACAGAAAAGGATGTACAAAAAATGGTGAATTTCACAACCCAGGGTTTTGTCTTTAGGATGGGTCCAAATTAGTCATATCTTTTGATGTTTTAATGTTAATACACCTATTATATTTTATTATACTTTCATGTAAAATATTCGAATCTGATTGGTCGAGAAGCATTTGAAAAAACATATTGTTACCCTCTTAGAACAGAAAGCACGCGTTCCAGGATGATAGTATCTAGCAACGGGTAACAGTACTTGACAACGGGTGATATTATAAAACATTATCACATGCGTGAAATGTATGCGCGTACGGTTCGCCGTAGTTGTTAGAAGACGTAGTTTGAGCATTTGTAATGAACACGAATACCCGCATCGATATACGAAATATCGCATGACAGTGATTGATCAAATGTCAACAGACAACACACGCAAGTCTTTTTGCTTCGTTGTTTATGTAACATTCAGTATAATAAAACAACTATTGCATGTAGTTGAGGGTAACATTAAAAAAAATCACCCCTCGAGAAACCATGGTCATATTTCGTATTTCATATGGATTCCTTGTGACAAAAAAGAGACCTTTCTTTGAACATCCTGAACATCAATGTAAACAAACTGAGTGCATGTAGAGTTATGTAGAACATGAAGGCCCGCTCTAGTGGAGAGAATGCTTCAGGAGTGATTACAGGTATATGGATGCATATACATGTATTATGCTCTTAATGTAATACTTATATGTATATAGAAAAACGCTTCCCACTCTGCAAAATATCAGTTAGAAAGAGTCAACTTCCCATATTTATGTAGCAATATTCCATTATCACTTGCATATGGTGTTTATATCTCTCAATTGATTCAATACGCAAAAACTTGACTTGCTTATGGTCGGTTTTTAAATCGAGGCAGGCTACTGACAAACAAGTTGACGGTACAGGGGTTCCAACAGTCTATTTTAAAGCCAGCATTTCACAAATTATATAGTCGGTATAACGATCTAGTTTGCCATTACAACCTATCATTGGGTCAAATGCTGTCTGACGTGTTTCATACCGATTGTTAGGATGTTCTTGGCACACTGATTTTGACTATGAATACATGAAACTCTGTTTACCTGATCAAGATAGGGCCTAAGGCGGGTATGACTTGTCGACAGGGGTGCGTACTCCTTCTACGTATCTGATCCCACCTTTGATATATCCAGGGGTCCGTGTTAGCCCAATTCTCTATTTTGTATCACAGGTGCTTGTGGACAGGACTTCCGGTACCCCCCTTCTTTTAATTTTAAATTTTCAATTCCTTGGGTATTCCGGACGTATTTTTGGTAAAATATATAACTTCAGAGTTGATATATTTCAATGGAATACACAAATCTCGCATAGAAACCGTTTTTTAAAAATGTCATATCACCAATTATAATATATGAACAAGGTGTGCAACTCAGTCAGCGACATGTTGAAAAAATCTACACCTCGCTGAGAAATCCTATCGAAAAAACATCAGTAATGCACATACCAACTGAAAAGAACGGGCATTCTAAATCTACTGATGATTCGTGGATTAAATGTATCGCTATTTGGTGCGCAATAATTACTTCACATCGCTCAATTTCATCGTTTTAACCTCGCCACTTCTCATTTCTGACTATAACGAACGGAAGTTGTGATGCTGGAATATTTCTGTCGCAGCCAACTATTTTTAGAACGAGAAAACCCGAGACGAGGTCTTCCGAATACCATTAGCTACACGAAAAGGGAAGAGAATACCGATCATAGTAATCAAGTACAGCCAAAGAGGGTCATACATGTAATTTCATTTAACTGGTCAAGACGGTTGTGGAAAGACTATCACATCCACAAATATAATTAAAAACCTCATAGTGTTGGGTAGGTAATTTATCATGGAAATCAGAAAGAACCATGAAAGCACAATATATTGACAATGTTCCACATTTCAGTTATAAGGCCAACTATATAGCATTGGCTAACATTCGTTTTTTAAAAAGAAACAAAATAGTTTATCAAGCCCCTTACATATGATCAGATCCAAATTCGATTAAAAATATAAAAAAGTAATCGATAAAGGAATGTCAAAACTTTATGTTATAACATGCCAAAAAATTCCTAGCAAAATCTCCGGTATAGAAAAACCGTTATAAATCAGTGACCGCAATTAAGAGATAAGCGACGGCTACTATTAATCAGCATGTAATATGGTCCTATTGAAGCCAACGAATTCAGACCGGACGAGATTTCTTGGCATGACTTAAATGCAAGGTGAAGATAACGAACAGTGATAAATCTCATAACTCCTACAAGCAATACAAATTAGATAGTTGGGCAAACACGGACCCCTGGACACACCAGAGGTGGGATCAGGTGCCTAGGAGGAGTAAGCATCCCCTGTTGACCGGTCACACCCGCCGTGAGCCCCATATCCTGATCAGGTAAACGGAGTTATCCGCAGTCAAAATCAGTGTGCAAAGAACGGCTTAACAATCGGTATGAAACACGTCAGACAGCATTTGACCCAATGCGAGGTTGTATTGACGAACTAGATCGTTATAACGACCATAGAATTTGCGAAATGCTGACTTCAATCGAGACTGTTGAAATCCCTGTACCATCAACTTGTTTGTCAGTAGCTTACCTCGATTTAAAAACTGACTATACCCAGAACAAGCTCTTGCATATCGAATCAGTTGAGATATATAAACACCATATGCAGGTGATAATGGAATATTGCTACATAAATGTGGGAAGTTGACGATGGAGAAGCTGAAATATAAGATTAAACAAATATCAACAACCAGCACTTGTGCATGCATCGCACACATATTTTGTGTATAGTTCACATCATGATTAAAAAAAACCTACCCGCTTCCACCCTTACCCGGCCCACTCCCAATATCATTTTAGATAATTATAATCAAACATCGATCTGTTCAGTATGAACTAATCACAGGGGTTCAGACCCCCACCCTTCTCCGAAGAACATACATGATATGATTTTTTGGTTGAAATCTCTCTACTGCATATCAGCAATGTCTTGCAAACACAATAAAGTCAACTCATGTAGGTTATTCGGGGGGGGGGGGGGGGGGGGCTGAAAACGAGTACTTCTAAATATACATTGTGTCAACACCATTATGATCCAAATCATATCGTATAGGGTTAAGAGTTTACAATGATATATTTGGATATATTAAAAGTAGTATGGTTCCAATAATGTGTAAGTTTTCCACAACCGATTTGAAATACTATGATCGGTATTCTCTTCCCTTTTCGTGTAGCTAATGGTATTCGGAAGACCTCGTCTCGGGTTTTCTCGTTCTAAAAATAGTTGGCTGCGACAGAAATATTCCAGCATCACAACTTCCGTTCGTTATAGTCAGAAATGAGAAGTGGCGAGGTTAAAACGATGAAATTGAGCGATGTGAAGTAATTATTGCGCACCAAATAGCGATACATTTAATCCACGAATCATCAGTAGATTTAGAATGCCCGTTCTTTTCAGTTGATATGTGCATTATTGGTGTTTTTTCGATAGGATTTCTCAGCGAGGTGTAGATTTTTTCAACATGTCGCTGACTGAGTTGCACACCTTGTTCATATATTATGATTGGTGATATGACATTTTTAAAAACGGTTTCTATGCGAGATTTGTGTATTCCATTGAAATATATAAACTCTGAAGTTACATATTTTATCAAAAATACGTCCGGAATACCCAAGGAATTGAACATTTAAAAATACAAGAAGGGGGGTACCGGAAGTCCTGTCCACAAGCACCTGTGGAAATATTAAGGTGATTCCACCCTCGGGGTTGCAAAAAAGCGGTAAAACCCTCGGCAAAGCCTCGGGTTTCACAGCTTTTTTGCAACCCTCGGGTGGAATCACCTTATATTTCCTGGCTACTCATAAGAGAGTCTTATAATCATTCTTTATAGGAGTATTTGGTGTCGTGTAATGAATGTATCATTTTGTTTAAAAGGCATGTGAGAACTGTGGAGAAAGTGTATGAGAACCGTATACAAAGTGTGTGAAAACCCTGTACAAAGTTAAGTGTATCATTTCACGTAGATACAATGCATCTAACTGCAATAATGCAACCATCTCCATTGTTTTATTCTGACATTTACGCCCCCCCCCCTCCTCCACCCCGCCCCCTCCCAAAATGTTATCTGATCTGAAAAATTAATATGTATTATAAGTTAAGGATGGCAACTTGAAATTTTTAAAATGGTCACTAAAACTATTTCAAATTTCTGAATAAAACTTTAATGTATACCCCTGCCAAAATTTCTTCCAGGGGGTTCTAAAAATGCTCTCATTAACAACATTTAGTAAGGAAGAAGTATTAGTTGAGGATGGTACATTAAATGGTAAACTCGAAATTATCAAAATGTTAAAAAAAAAATTAAAAATGGTCTCTGAAAATGCGTCATTTTTTTCAATTTTGTGAGATATCTCATCAAAAAGCAATTGAGATATAGTTGATTGATTGTATCTTGTTTAACGTCTCTCTTGAGGATTTTGCACCCATATGGAGACGTCACCAAGACCGGTGAAGGGCTGCAAATTTAGGCCTTTGCTCGGCGCTTATGGCCATTGAGCAATGAGGGTTCTTTAGCGTGCCACACCTGCATTATTTACTATGACACGGGACATCCGTGTGAGGGTTCTTTAGCGTGCCACACCTACTGTGACACGGGTCATCAGTTTTTAAGATCATCCCCGAGGACCCGTGACATTCACACCTGATGCTGAGGGTTTGGCGATGGAACTGTCACTACCTGTTTTAACGACTTATGTTTGTCGCGGGCGGGATTCGAACCCCGGCCTTCCGCATGTTGGGCAAACGCTCTAACTTCTCGGCCACCGCGGTGGTCCCTGGGAGGATGGGGAATAAAATGGTAAACTTGAAATGAGAAAATCATTGTTACTTTCCTGATGCCTTTCAAATATACATCAGATTTCTGAATTAAACTTTAAATTGAATCCCTGGCCACTGGCATTTTTTTTTTCTTTCTTTTTTTTTTTTATCTCAGGGGAATTAAACTTTTAGGGTTTTGCAAGAGGAATTTAAGTCTGAAAACAATATTCAGTGTCAGAAAATGGACTTCAAACATATTGTTTTCTTTTTAGGGTAGGTTTCAAGTGGTGTTTGTTTAAGGCAGCCCACTACACTAAAGCTTATACTCTGTATCACACCACGTCACAAGATGGCGATTTAAATGTTTTGTGAAATTATTTGTATCGATCGATTTGTTTGTCTATCATCGTAGCTCATTGGTTAAACCATTGGGCTTGGTGAACCGCAGATCTCGAGTTGAAATCCCCCAGAATATTTTGTTCATATGTGTTGAAATAATTTTTTTGAAAATCAAGTTTTTATCCAAATTTATATTTTTTGCCTTTTTTGGCATATATACGTATTGCATATCATTATATATTTTATAATTAAATCAATTCGAAGACTTCCGTAACAGCATCGTTTTACAATTATCACTGATTCTCTAAAAGGAGTGAGATTGTGGAGAAAAGATTATATAATACTCAAACCACAAGTCAAATATTAATCTAAAGATCTCCAGTCATTATCAGGGTGTCAAGTGCCTATTTATTCCTATAATTTCCTATAAACTTGAAGGTTTTTATATTTTCCCATAAGTCATTAAAATCCCTATAAAACGCTATATATCCAAAAAAGTGACAGTCCTATTTTCAAAAAGGATATTAAAAAAAAGAAGGAAAAAAACGAAAATCCAGTATCTGATGCTAGATTGATATTTGATTAGATTGTTATGAAGAGAATAACTATGATGATTGTATAAGAACTGTCTATTGGCTGGAAAACTGTCCACATCTGAAAGGATTTTGTCTTTGTTTATGTTTAGTATTATTTCTTCTCCAGTAAGATACTAATTGCTTGCTAGAATTTTATGCAGAAACAATGAACTTTCATACAAATTCTTTGATAAAACCCCGATTTATTCGTATAAATCTGCTGTAAAAATCCCCTATATTCGCCTTATAAACTGCAAAAAAATTCCTATAATCCTATATTTTCTAGACCAAAAGTGGCTTGACACCTTGCATTATCAACTTTGAAGATTATGTTACACCCTCAACACTTTCACCACCTGCATATCGCCAATATGACAAAACATGGTTTTTAATGAATGGATTGAAAATATCGGTGATTACAACTAGGTGTGGAATTTATTTCCAAAAATAACATATAGGAGTGATTTGTGTATATCGAATAAATATACATGTATATTAAAAAGTGTGACGTCTTTTGATATTATTTTCTTTTTACTATCGTCATACATTGGATGAAAAAATCGATATCAGCAATATTTTACTTTTCCTTTTCAATTTCAATACCTAGCCGACTAGCTCAGTAGGTTTGAATACCGACTGCTGAACTGTAGGTCGCAGGTTCGAGTCCAGCAGGGGTTTTAAATTTTTTCCAAATTACTTTCTACTAAATCTGCATTTTTTGACAAAATTAAGTAAATTTGAAAATTTTCAACTTCAAAATATTGTTGTACATATCCTCCACTTTTCATCCACATCAAATTTCTCTGGTGTAGCATACGTCCTTAACTATTATCACCAAAACGTGAATGTCAGTTTGTTGTGTTACAAGTGAGATACAGCACTCACAAAACAGGGTTAGTGTAAAACAGGGTTAATGTAAAACAGGGTCAATGTAAAACAGGGTTACTGTAAAACAGGGTTACTGTAAAACAGGGTCAATGTAAAACAGGGTTAATGTAAAACAGGGTTAATGTAAACAAGGTTTGTGCCATGTTTTTGTTTCTATATAAATTTCTTAATAGAAAAAAGCATGTTTAAAACAAAATGAGATGTACGTGCCAAACACTAGAAACTGCAAGTTTGATCAGAGATATATGTAACAGAGATTAGCAACCACTCCAAGTCTCGTATTACCTCACGGTCCGCTATTTTCTTTTAAAATGCACACTGATTATTTATATTATCAGATATCAGGTTAAAATCTCGCAAATCAAGAACACATTCAAGATACAATATTTTCAGAAGATATTAAATCACTTCTAAGTAAAACGAAAGTGAAGTTTCAGAAGGCGACACATAACTCAAACTAGACAAAATATAGATTCTTTATGGCAATTAAGCCATTGTACACAGTGATGTTTGATCTTTTGACCTTGAAGTTTGACTTACTTTTTAAATCTCTGACCCGTTCAATATCTCCTGAACTATCTTTCATATTTTGTATATGGATTTGTTATGGCATGACTTGTGACCTTGAAATTTGACCTACTTTTAATAAAACATAACCTGTTAAATATCTTCAGAACTATTCAAGGTAGGGCTTTCATAGTTTGTATAGATTCTTTTTGAAAAGACCTTGTGATGCAATCGTACTTGATTTTGTGACTTTGACATACTTTCTTAAAAACCTGACCTAATCAATATTTCCTGAACTATTTATGGTAAAGCCTTTATATTTTGTATATAAATTCTCTATGACAAGACCTTGCTATACTTTGGTGTTTGATCGTGTGACATGGACATGGAAGTTCATAAAAATATGACCTATTCAATATCTATATAGTATATAGGTTTGTTATGGCAAGGTATTTCATATCCTACCATGATCTATGACCTTGTGACCTTGATTTTATCCAGAACAGTAAGATCATGTTTTGTTAGTCATATTGGTGTTGATGCATCTCTCCTGCACTTCAAATCTCCATATTTTTTCCGTATTCAAAATATTGAAAAAATACAGACGGGGGTACATTGTATTGGGACTTAAATTCCAAGATAAGTTTTCAAAATGTGGAAATGAGGGAATATCGAAATCTTAAACAGAAATAGGGAAATCTGTTAACAGAAATGCAGAAATACGGATATCTACGCAGAAATACAGAAATCTGTAAATAAAAAATACGGATATCTATAACAAAACTACCAACAAAAAAAACCAAAAATAAAAAAAAGAACACAACACTCCCCAATAAACTTCATTCAAATTCCTTATAGCAAATATTTATTACATCAAAATGAAACTTTAAGAGTAATTTAAAGCTCTATAAACAAATAGAGTGACACTTTTAACACTCAAAATTAATAAAACCAAACATCTGCCAAAACACTTCTTTGAATCATTCACTTGTTAAATATTTGGTCATAAAATCACTGCAAGTTTCATCCACAACTGTTGCAATCCCACCATCACTTCCATCCATTTTAGCTCACCTGAGCTGAAAGCTCCAGTGAGCTATTTTAATCACCTGTTGTCCGTCATTTGTTCTTCTGTCTGTCAGTCCGTCTGTAAACTTTTTACATTTTCGACTTCTTCTCCAGAACCACTGACCCTATGGGGATCAGGGTTAGAATAGATCCTCAGTACTCCTTGCTTGTCGTAAGAGGCGACTAAATAGGACAATCCTTTGGGTGAGACCACAAAAACTCCAGGAGTTTTGCCTCTTTATTTGAAAATTATTGTTATATGGAGGGTACATAATTTGTCCTGCTAGCTCCTCCCACAATTTTTAATTGAAGATCATCTTGTTATACAGAGTGTTTGTATGGATATTGAAGATGTGCATTTGGGAATGATTTTTATTTTCTTCAATTTCTGAGAATATTACAGGTTGATTTTAATCCATTTTCAGAAAATGATACAAAGAGAGTATATGAAAGGTGAAGAAAACGAACAGTAATCAATCTAATAACTTCTATAAGCAATACAAAATAGAGTGTTGGGCAAACACGGACCGTGGACACACCAGAGGTGGGAACAGGTGCTTAGGAGGAGTAAGCATCTCTTGTCTTGTCAGGATATAGAGTTACAATTGTATCCGTACTCAAAATCAGTGTGCCAAGAACGCATAATTTGTTCAGTGAACTTTTCCCACAGTTTTCAAATAAGAACTTTCTTATTTTACAGAGTGTTTATATGAGTATTGAAGGTGTGTATTTGTCAAGGATTTTAATTTTCTTCACTATTTGAGAAAATTGCAGACTATTGAACGTAGTCAGTTTTGAGAAATTATTACATTGAGAGTACGTGATTTGTCTATTTTTCCTTCCACACTTTTCAAGTGAGGACTTCGTTATATTACGCAGTATTTGTATGGGTATAAAAAATGTACATGTGGTAAGGATTTTTATTTTCTTCAATTTTTGAGAAAAATACTGGTTGTTGAACTTAGTCAGTTTTGAGGAAATATTGCATAGAGAGTACATGATCTGTCTTTTATTTTTCCTTCGACATTTTTTCAAGTGAGGACCTTCTTATTTTACAGAGTATTTGTTTGGGTATGGAAGATGTGCATGTGGCAAGGATTTTGATTTAATTCAATTTTAAAGAAAATAACAGGTTGTTGAACGTAGTCCATTTTGAGGAAATATTATATTAAACGAAGGACATGGTTTGTCCTTATAACTCCTCTCACAGTTTAGAAGCTAAGGTATTTGTGAATAACTTGAAGATGTATGGTGCAAGGAGTTTGATTCTTAACAAATTTTAATTTTCTTTGACATTTTGAATGTTTACAGGTTGTTGAACTTGGTCGAACTTGGGGAAATATTTTACACAAAGAACTCTTGGGTTGTCTATCTACCTCCTGTCACAGTTTTAAGCTAAGGCACATTCATATTATGCAAAGAAAGTATGTCACAGCCTGAATATGGCTGATACTACCTGAAACAAAGTTCTACAAATTATGGCTGAATTAAGAAAATCACCCTATGTAAGCATTTTCACTAGTCTCGTTCAACCAGACACTCGGCTATCTCCGCAAATCTCCGACGAGCAGAGAGTCTGGTAAAGACACGCGATAATAACTGTTACCGCTGGGGAGCGCTAATTTAGTTTCGGTTTGGTTCTCTCTGACATAAACAGTCAGTTCCGAGATTTGATGCTAATTAGTTGATTCTTCATTAGTGATACTAATGGGAAAATCATTACTACATGTACAATAGAAAGAAATTTCGGTCTTTGTCAGCTGGAAATTGTACTTTTACTTTTGCCTCCTAAAGTAATTTTGATAAAACGGTTTTACCATTTCCCGTGGGTAGAACAGCAAATAAATCCTTTCCTTTTACAAAAGTTTTTATAAACACTCTAGTTGTAAATCCTTAAGCTTAAACGGCAAATTCAATCTATTACAAATTTCTTCGGTAGTCGTAATTTTGAAGGTGTGTTGAATCAACCAATCAAATTAAATACGGAAATTTTGGTAAGCTTCGTTCTGACGTTGCAAACGTTATCGAGTGTCTTTACTTGACTCTCTGCTCGTCGGAGATTTACGGAGAAAGCAGGGCGTCTGGTTGCACGAGACTACATTTTCACGGACATATTATATACCATTTGCGGTACTCTTGTTCCAAATTTTCTCTGCATTTGAAATACGACAATAATACGGTAACATATAGAAATTTGGAGATCTGAGGTGCGGGCTGTGTTGTGTGAATTCATTTTCAGTTATGTTGTGATCCTTTGGGGCTTAATTTAGGGCCACAATATGGGGGTAAAAAAATTCATGGAAATAAAGATTGATGAAAAAAGTCATTTAAAAAAAACCAAAAAAAAAAAGCTGAACAATGGCTGGGCCTAGATTTTGCATCTCTTCACTGGCAATGGTGACATCTCCATATGAGTGAAAACTTCTCGAGCGGGATATACATTAAACTATATACCATCAACCCTTCCTCTCCCCATGATATTAAAATTTTATAGGTAAATTAAATGCAGCAGTTTTGATTGGTGCAAAACTATGTACATATGCATAGGTATCAAAAGGATGAAGTGTATTAGGAACAATCAATAATGTTTACCATTGAGATTGCTTCTCTCTTAATCCAGCAATTTTATTGTTGTATGTACACTTCTAATTCATTGACAAAAAGTCACCATATTGCAGTGTTGTTCGGATATCTGATCATCTATGATTATGATCAATAATAAGAAATCGATCAATTATTTTATTCTTATTGATAATCAACCATTTCTTTTCCATAATATACAGTATGTTAACCATCATGTGTGTATTCTGGAGATTTTCCAGTTCCGATGAGACCGTATAAACTGAGGTCCCGTGTCACAGCAGGTGTGGCACGATAAAGATCCCTCCCTGCTCTATGGCCATTAGCGCCGAGCACAGGCCTAAATTTTGCAGCCCTTCACCGGCAGTGGTGACGTCTCCATATGAGTGAACGATTCTCGAGAGGGACGTTAAACAATATTTAATCAATCAATCAACCCAATTCCAGTATGAATTTTCTCTTGATCATCCATAGTTTGGAAATATTTTGAGTTATAAAAACTAAGAGGTGGGACACAATGAAAACAAATTATTGACATCACTAACTATGCAGAAAATCTTACCAAAACAAATTAAGCATGATGTACTGAATGAAAGGTGAAAATAAAGAACAGTGTGATCAATCTCACAACTCCTATAGAGGAATACAAAATGAAGAGCCCAATTCCTTGATCAGGTAAACGGAGTAACCCGTAGTTAAAATCAGTGTGTCAAGAGCGGTCTAACAATTGGTATGAAACACGTTAGACAAAATTTGATACAATAGTATGTTGTATTGATAAACTAAATCATCATAACGACCTTGGAGTTTACAAAATGCTGATTTTGAATGAGACTGTTAAAACCCCTGTAAAATCAACTTGTAAGTGGCCTGCCTCGATTTGAAAACTGATCATACGCAGAACATGCTATTGCATATTGAATCAGTTGGGGAATATAAACACCATATGCAGGTGATAATGAAATATTGCTAGTACATGAATATGGGAAGTTGACGATGGAGAAACTCGCAGAAATCATCCCGTTTTTCATAAAGTTGAGTTGTTAGTGTGCCGTTAATATTCTTTTTCAATAAAATATCTAAGTACGAAGTAGATGTGGAGGACTCTATGGTGTCTTTAATCTTGAGTTCACAGGGATATATGAAATTGACATATGAATGAAAATGATTATTGTCAATAGATAATGATGAAATTAAGTTTCAGACAATGAAACTAGTTTTTAGATTTAGTCCAGTCACTGACAGGAAGCCTGAATTATTTGTTCATTAATTTGTGATTCTTTGTTTTATTGATACAAGTCTGAAAATTTCTTTTGTTTCAGTAATTGTCTTTGATGTGATTTTTCATTTATTCAGACACAATATAAAAGAATATTTATAAGTTAATTGGAATAAGTTAACTTATTTGCTTCTAATACATATATATCAGAAACAGATATGATCGATAATCGCATTGAAAGTCTTTTTAGATTATTCCGATTAATCGGTTATTATTTTTCATCCGATTCTCAGCACTATCAATTTGATAATTTAGTTTAATTTAATTGAAATCGGAATCGATGATTTAATTTTGTAATTTAATTTGTGTAATTACATATACATGTATATTGAGATTGACATATATAGAAAAGGGCAATCTGAAGTTTGGTCATACATGTATTATATTCCTTAAAAGGGTGTTTTTTATCAAAAGCCTGGATAATTCAATACCTATTAACCTATGTATAACTTCTATATATTTTTATGCAAATCTATGTGTTGTTCTCTACAATTATATTAACTAGAGTCCGCTAATCTAAGTATCTTAAATTAACTAATAGTGTTTGACTAATTCTTACAGACGTCAGTGCAATATACAATATTGTAGACATAAACACCTCTTTTGTTAGGTCACCCGAGTTACTCACGTGACCTATTGCTATTGGTCAGTCTCCGTCATTGCTGATTGTCGGTTAACAACTGAACATTTTTTAATTAACATGTTCTTGACAACTATCCTTCCATATTTTTTTTGTTCCAAATTTGGTATGAAGCATCAATTTGGGACAAGGGGAACATCAATTGTAAATTCAGGACTGACCTGCACCCCCAGGGCCTTATGGGTGGAGTAAAAAATGCCAAAAATTGACTCTTTTTAAAAAAAAACAAAAAAAAACAAACTCCACAATATGCAAGAAGAAGTGAATTCATATAGTTACTGTTGACTGTTGAACAAAATTGTAAATTTCACGATCCCCAGGGTAAATGTTCTGAGAAAAGCTAATTAAGGACCGAACTTAGCATATAGTGTTGACATTTTATAGTGGATGCTTACTCCTCCTAGGCACCTGATCCCACCTCTGGTGTGTCCAGGGGTCCGTGTTTGCCCAACTATCTATTTTGTATTGCTTGTAGGAGTTATGAGATTGATCATTGTTCGTTATCTTCACCTTGCATACATTTAAATTTCATCTCTAATGTTATTTACCTATACTAAATTGAAACTAAATGGATATTGAGAAGGATCAGGTAGCCATTTACCAAAATTATAAATTTCATTATCCCTGGGGTAGACTAGTGGTTTTAGTCCCAGTGAGGGATCACAATTTTTTAGTGATTGTCGTTATCTGGTCAGCGCCCATCGTCATCCTTTGTGCAAATAACAAGTGAACATTTTTAATCTCTTGATAACTACCATACCAATTATTTTCAAATTTGGTATGAGGCATCTTGTAGACAATGGGGTAATGCAGAAATATATTAATTTCAGGACTCCTGAAACTTTGGGCCCATAGGGTCAGGGGAAAAATTGATGAAGTTTCTTCTCTACAACCACATATCTGTAAGGAAAGCTAAATGCATAGTCATGTGGAGCAGGAGGGCCTTTACCAAAATTCAAATTTCATTATCCCCAGGGCGGGACCAAACTTGCTATATAATGTTTTGTGTAAAACACTTAAAATAACATCCTCTTTAGTGCTATTGATGCTAAATTAAAACTAAATGGATAGTTAAGTCAATTTAACACTCGTGTGAATTTCATGATCCCAGGGGTGCGGTTCGGACTCTACGTCGGGACCAAACTTGGTATAATAGTGTTTTTGTGGAAAACATTTAAATAACATCTTCTTTAGTGCAAGTGATACTAAATTGTAACTAAATGGATATTTAGAAAGAACAGGTAGTCCTTTGCCAAAATTGTTAATTTGATGATCCCAGGGGTAGGGGTTTTGGTATCAGGGTGGGGCCAAAATAGTGATTAAATATTTTAACAATGGACATTTTGAACTTCTTGATAACTACTCTTCCAATTCTCTTCAAGTTCTTTTAGTTTGCTGATACATTACATAAACTAAATGCAGGAAAGAGTGTAACAAAATCATGAATTTCGCAACGCCAGTATTTCGACTCAAGGACAACCGGTCCAAATTAGTCATATTTTGTTATAAATAATGCATATATATTATGTAAAAAAAAAAAAAAAAAAAAAAAAGAACTCATCAGTATATGCACTTTTGGGGACATTGAAGTTTTAAGAACACATCTTGTTTGATGCTGTTGCTAAATATTAGAATTTAGATTATATATTCAGAACAGGAATTTCTTTTCTAGATTCTGTAGCCCTTGGGACTAGTGATACTTTTAACTAATACCCAGGTGACTGATAAGGCCTGTGTGCCTCTGGTTCTGTGAAGACCCCAAAATCAATGTGGTTTTTTCTCTCTTGATAATCAAGCTAAATGTGAAGTATAAACATTATCAAATCTGTTACAATAGTATACATGTACATATATACAGTGTTACAGAATTTCTGATCTAGATTTCATCTTTTGTATGAAATGTGAAGATAATGAACAGTGATCAATCTCATAACTCTATAAGCAATGCAAAATAGAGAGTTGGGCAAACATGGACCCCTGGATATACCAGGTGGGATCAGGTGCCCAGGAGGAGTAAGCATATCCTGTCAACCAATCACACCCGCCGTGAGCCCTATATCTTGATCAGATAAATGGAATAATCTGTAGTCAAAATCAGTGTGTTAATGACGGCCTAACAATTGGTATGAAACACGTCAGACAGCAGTTGACCCAATGATAGGTTGTATTGGCAAACTAGATCATTATGATGACCATCGAATTTGCGAAATATACAACAAACAGCATAACAGGTCTAGCCGTGCAGCTTGGAAATGAATGGATTTTTAATGAATAGAAGAATTTGGAATACATTTATTAGCTTCAGTGTTGGAAGGTTGCAATAATGCAATATTTAATGAGGTTTGTAATATTTCTTTTACTAGGACACCAAAGGACTTTGCATCCGCTTCTGATAAGATCTGGCCTCACTTTGCTGCCTTGGGATTTGAAAGGACTCCAAGAAAGGAATTAATAGAAAAAAGTGTTATCAAAAAGGTAAAACCAACTTATTACCGTGTTTCCCTAACAGTTCTGAAAAAATGCAGGTTCAAATTTCGAATAAACAACCAGGTTGCTTTATTTTGATACACAAAAATGATTTTTTTTTAAAACTAAAGATATTTACGAGGACGAGTTAATAAGTAACCAGCCTAACTTATTTTCGGTGGAGATCCACCTCTTCTTTTTCGATGTAATTGCTCTCAAGTGTGATGCACGTAAACCAACGGTGTTCAAGTGTCATCAGCCCAGAACTGAAAAAGTCAGAGTCCTTTCCATTGACCTACTCCTCAACTGCCATCACGACTTCTTCGTCAGACCGGAAATGACATCCACGGATATCCTTTTTCAAGTTTGGGAATATGAAGAAGTCGCTAGGAGCTAGGTCAGGCGAATAGGCAGGATGTGGTATTAATCCATACTCGTTTCGCTCTACAGCATCCAATGCAACTTTGCAAGTGTGGACTCTCGCGTTGTTTTGTTGCAGCAAAACACCTTTAAAGAGTTTACATGTACCTAGGCGTTTTTCACGGATGGTGGTTCTCAGCTGGTCTAGCAAGTTTGCATAGTACATTCCAGTTATTGTACTTCTCTTGGGTAAAAAGTCCACATAATAACGCCTTTTGCATCCCAAAATACTGTGGCCATCACCTGCCCAGCAGATGGTTGCGTCTTTAACTTCTTTTTCCTCGGGAACCCCGGCCCTATCCACTGACGACTCTGAGCTTTATTCTCTGACTCATAATAATGAACCCAAGTCTCATCTATAGTCACGAGACGCAAAAGAAAATCATATTTTGACCTAAAACGCTTCAACAAGGTGCTACATACTTGCTTTGGTTGCCATTTGCTCATCGCTAAGGGATTTGGGGACCCAACGGGCTATTAGCTTGCGTATACCTAAGCGATCATGTAAGTTTGTTGAAACGCTACCATGTGAAAAGCTTAATGCCTGAGCTATTTTTTCCACCTCAATTTACATATCAGAGCATACCATATCCCGAACTTTCTTATACATTTCTTCGTCGGTGGCATCCAGTGGACGTCCAAACCTGGCTTCATCTACTAAAGACGTTCTACCGCGTTTGATTTCCCCTACCCAGGATTTAACCCGAGCATAACATGGTGCAGAAGACCCATAAACAACGCCGTGTATATCCTTGCCTGTTTTACCTTTTAAATACAGGTACCTAAATATGTAAGGGCGAGTTAATAAGTAACCAGCCTATCCCATTTCTGATTGACCGAGACGGTCATGATTTTCATGCCTGGTTTCAATACATGTTTTATCCCTGGTTACAAAATTACATTCATATCGAGTCATTATTTAATAAGACACAGACTTTCAAGCAGGCCCTTATTTTCCTTGTTTTTCTACAACAGCCCTTATTTTCCTTATTTGAGCTTTAGAATTCAATCCTAAAAAAAAAACTCTAATTTTTGGTTGAAATTCCTACATTTTCAAATTTTGAAAGTTTAAATAGATTTGACATAAAGTAAGTGTTGAAATTTATTAAATTTGGTCTTAGTATACTTTCAGAAAATGAATATGTTGATTAAATGTACATCTCAGAAGACATCTTGATGGTTGTCAGTAATATTCAGCATTGATTGTGAGCCATGGGAGTCCACCTGAATTATATCATGGTTTGTGCTGAATGCCGAATATGGCTGTTGATGACCACTGGTATGATCTTCTGAGTGGGTAATTAGTTTTTGTATTATTGCTCTTACAAATGGTGAGTAAAACATTTTTTCTTTCCCATTGATTTGTAAATTTAACCCTAATTTTTGTCTAAAAATCCCTTTAAAATCCTTTAAAAAAAAAAAAGGCCCTTATATTTTGATAATTTTACCCTTAAAATGGCCCTTTTTTGTTGCAAAATACCACTTGAAAGCCTGAAGACATTGAATGTCAAACATCGCTAGTGATGCAAAGGCATGCTTTTCATCTAAAGTTGAGTACTGTGTTATAATTCGGTACTTGTATCTAAAAGGTAAAACAGGCAAGGAAAGACACGGCAATTAATTATTCACCTATCCTGGGTATCTGTGGTTTTAGGCGTGAAGTGATTTCCAGTTTCACACCACTCTGCGTTGGCACGAAGTAAAGATTAGATTACTTTTGCACAAATTTTACATGCTTACTTTCCAAGTGTGTAGTTTTAATTTCTTGCGTTTCAAATGAAATTGCAGTCTTCAAGGACACATGACAATGGGAAGAATATATATATACATGTTGAATTTGTGATTTTCATGCGTTACAGTCAATACATTTGACGTCGCAATGCACACCTGACAGCGGACTAAAGAATTACTAGTTCTATCGCCACCGTGCATAACTAGGTTTTGAAGTTAATTTCAATCCATTATGGTTTGAACTTATTTTATATAATATACACTATTATACAGAGGATTTATAGGCATAGGGTCTATCTTTTATCTCAAAAATGACATCAATATTTGGCAAGAAGAACTCCAAAAACAAATTTGTAGTATTAATTATGAGTTATTTATAGCTGCAGCGCTTTAAAACAGAAGTCATTTTTACGTTTTAGCCCTTTATAAAAATTTTGTCTGGAGGACAATGTATTAAACTGGTACCCCGCTGATTGGTGGCTACAGATGCGAAGTCAACAGGGTACCAGTTTAGGCAAATGAGAACAGGGAATTATTCTGTAATTACTATCGTATTCAATGTGTTTGTAAACATTCTGAAGAACTTTTTGTGATTTTCTAATTATGATCTTAAATTTCGCCACTTTTCGGAACATGCAAAATTTCACCAATATCTTAGACCCTATGTCTTTAACAATTTACGAGATTTTCATCTGAGAATAATTGATAACAATTCAGGCACGTTGAATCAGGGGTGGGTGGGGGACCCAGCTGTCCCCCAATTCATTTTTACCTCACTTGAGCTGAAACAAGTGGGTTATTCTGATCGCCTTTTGTCTGTCGTCCGTCCATCTGTCCATAAACTTTTCATCTTCTCCAGAACCACAGGGCCAATTTCAATCAAATTTAGTACAAATCATCCACGAGTGAAGGGGATTCAAGTTTGTTCAAATGAATGGCCATCCTCCTTCAAAGAGAATATTATCACAAAAATACAAAAAATAGGGTGGGGTCATTCAAAAATCATCTCAAGAACCACCGGGCCAGAAAAGTTGAAATTTACATGAAGGCTTCCTGAAACAGTATAGATTCAAGTTTACCAAAATCATGGCTTCCGGGGTAGAGTTGGGCCACAAGCATGGACCCAGGGGTAGGGTAGGACCACAGTAAGGGGTTAACGTTTTACATGCAATTTACATGTACATAGGGAAAATCTTTAAAAAATATTCTCAAGAACTACTGGGCCAGAAAAGTTCAAATTTACATGAAAGCTTCCTGACATAGAGACTATCTAACTTTGTGCAATTCATTGTCCCCTGGCGTAGGGTTGGGCCACATTAGGGGATCAGTGTGTTATATGTTGATATATATAGGAAAAATCTTCCTAAATAACATCCCTGGAACTATTTAGGCAAGGACTTTCATATTTTGTATATACACATTGTACATTTTGTGACTATAACCTGGGAGTTTGACTTACTTTTAATGAAAATGTGACCCATTCAAAATGTTCTGAACTATTTAAGGTAAATCTTTCATATTTTCTATATATATTTCGAATGGCAAGATCTATCATATCGTGACCTTGAACTCGGGAGTTTGACCTACTTTTAAAAAATAACTTAATAAATATATCTGGAACTGTTTTAGGTAGGTCTTTCATATTTTGTATATATATTCTTTATAGCAAGATCTTGTGATGCAATGGTGTTTGATCTTTTGACCTTGGATTTGACTTACTTTTTTAATTCAATATCTTTTGAACTATTTTAAGTAGAACTTCCATATTATGTGTCACCTCTTTCAGGGGGAGACATATTATTTTTGTACTTTCTGGCATAATACCTTGTGAATGCTTCTCCTCATATATGGCTTATTGGATAGACTTGAAACTTTGTTCAAAGCTTCATTGACCCTTATAGATGTACATAATGTCAGGACAGGAGGATCCAGTTATTTTCCTAAAAGTTATAGTGGAATAAAGAGGGGTGGAGGATGTAAAATAGTTTGTGAACACTTCACCTCCTATATGGCTTATTGGATAGATTTGAAACTTTGTATAATGCTTTATTGCCATTTGTAGATGTGCTTATTGTTGGGACAGGGGGATCCAATATTTTCCTAAAAGTTATAGTGCATCTAAGTGGGGTGGATGATATAAAATACCTTGTGAACACTTCTCCTATATGGCTTATTAGATAGATTTGAAACTTCGTATAATGCTTCACTGCCATTTGTAGATGTACGTATTGTTGGGACAGGAGGATTTGTTGTCCTTAAGGTTTTAGTGGATCTGAAGGGTGGAGGGTGTAAAATAGTTTATGACCACTTCTACTATGTGGCTTATCGGAGTTCATATTGTTTATGTTCCCGCTCATGCTTTCTCCTCCATACCATGTAGTACATTAAAGGGAGGAGGTTTTATTTGGAGCACTACCAATTTGGGGAGCTGGGGAGACATTTGTTTTTCATTAAAACAATCTGTAGTTTGTATATAGATTGTCTATGCCAATACCTTCTTACATTTTGGCGTCTGACCTTGTGACCTTGACCTGGAAGTTTTACATACTTTTATAGATATCTCCTAAAATATTTAACCAATTCCTGGGATAAATTCCTAAGTAAACTAAAGAAAGAAAGAAGAAGTACGGTATATAACTTGATTAAATAGACTATTGCTAATTTTTGTTACATGTATAATCTGCTTTCGAGGCACGACACCATCGTGGCCTTTCAGGCCTTTGATTTAGATTTTGAAAATACATATCAAGGGTGTGAACTGCATCGCTTCACTCATGCTTCATATGAAGTGTGTTAGCATTTCATGTAAAGTATGCTGGCTTGAAGCATTTGCAGTTTATACTCTCATGTATTTTCAAAAAAGAAATTCATTTTTATGCCCCCCTTTGAAAACTGTGCATGATGTAAATATATCTTTTGTAGGAATTTTAATCACTGATAAAATAAGAAAATTGGTAAAGTATTGATGGTGAAAAGGTTTCTATTTTCCATAGGTATTAGATAATCAGTCATTTATAGTAATAAAAAAGATGTTAAGGGCAATAACTCCTATGCTGGTACTGCCTCTACTGTATGTCTATCATACAATGAGTTCCCTAATGTCCACAAATAATTCATACAGATTTATATATTAGCAGTTTTTCTAAACTGTTGACATAAACAATTTGACCTTTTAACAAGCCATTGTTCTTATTTTACCAAATCTATATTTATTATTCTGTTTTACGACAATGTTTTTCCAGTACTTTGGGACTAGGGCCCTTACAGTTGGGAAAATTACCGACAAAACAAGAAAATTGGAAAAATTAATTTTTAATAAAAAGAATTCATATTTATGAATCATACATTTAGAATGAAGTGCCTTTATGGTATATACTTACTGTATGAAAGGTGAAGATAACGAACAGTGATCAATCTCATAACTCCTAAAAGCAATACAAAATGGAGAGTTGAGCAAATACGAACCCTGGATATACCAGAGGTGGGAGCAGGTGCCTAGAAGGAGTAAGCATCCCCTGTTGACCGGTCACACCCGCCGTGAGCCCTATATCTTAATCAGATAAACGGAACTATCCGTAGTCAACAACCATGCTTCATATCTAACAAATACCAGTACTGCGACAGTGTCCACTCCACTAATTAAAGTACTGAAAGTACTGATGGGGTTGGTTTTATGTAGATTTGCACCAGATGATGCTGGGATCCAGAATTATTCCAAATGATAAAACAGTAGAGAAGTACACTCAAAAGTCATAAACTTACACATAACGTATGCTGTGTCTTTATATCAGCACAAAAACACACGATAGAATTTTCATATGTTAATTTTCAAATAAGAAACTCCTTGAAAAAATTATTTTCAAAACTTATGTTTTCTCCTCGCTAATGGATATTTGGCCTCAAAATGCTCTTTTTTAATACTTTTTCTCTATTTTGAATTTAAAACTTTCTTTCAGAGTCCATGGACTACTTGAACCGTCATATAGGAAAGTTTTTTTCATTTTTCATGCCAAAATTGAATTTTTCTCCCTTTCAAATGTATCATATTTTCCGATAAAATATTTGTCACAAGTGTTCTACATGAGACTACAAATGGTTTGATTGCTCATATTTTACACAGATTTCTGCTAATAAAGCATCTTATAAATAGAATTAGGCATAGCAAGAAAAAGCTAGTCCCGAGAGTTTTTTTTATTTTTATTGGATATTGATTTCATAGGCATAAAGGTACTACTTCATGACATTAGTTCAAAGAAATCAGATACCTGCTTCTGTACGAAAATAATGATTTTACATAGTTTTTGCTGAGACAATTAAGCACTTAACAATATTGAGCAATTCAACTGAAAAAATAATGGGTTCAACTTTATGTATAAATAATGGAGATAGGATGAATCAACAGAAAAGTGCGTATAGAATGTTAGTGTAATTAATTCTAGTAATGTAAAAGTCTAATTAATTAAATTGAATATTAATTATTCAGATATTATGGAAATATATTTAACCATTATGAATCTAAAAAGCAATAAAATCACTTAATCTACCTATTTAGCAAAGAAAAACTAAATTGACATGTATCGATTGTTTTTTTTTTTTGTTTTTTTTTTTTTTTTGTTTCATGCGAGGTATACACGTGCTCTATATGTCAATCAGATGACGTATGCTGCTTTTAAAAGAACTTGGTCGCGGCCCACGGGAAAATGTGTATTATAATGCGTATTTAAAAACCCTGGAATTCTATGGTGTGTGGTTTGATTTTTAAACTTATGACAAATTAATTGTCTTGAAAACAACAAAATATTTGTTTGGTTTATTGTCATCGATATATATATGATTTAATTTACAACGGAAAATTTGAAAACGTTTAAAGTGCATGACTGATTTTTTCCATACTAAAATTGAAATGAATTTACTGTCGAGCTCAGAAGTTTTATCATTAAAGTGGACAATGAATGCAGCCACTCAAACATTGAATGTGGCAATTCATGATATATTTGGTTTGCTTCAATTTGATACTACATGTAACACAAATCAGTTGAGCTACTGTCGCTGTCGATCGTTTGATTTTCGGATTTTGGACAAGTGTGTATACTTGTATATGTATCTGTGAATTTTCAACTGCCCAGAAACCGCAATTTCAAAGACCAACTTTTTTCTAGGCCCAGTACCCTAAAGCGTGATCTTTCAGTCCACTGACCAACGGTAGAAAAGTCAATTTTACAGAAATTATGCTTTTAAACGTGTAATTCGTAAATGGTTTACGAACTATTTGCTGTTAGCGCTAAACGTTACATCTGTTTGTAATAAAAAAATCCTAAGGTCCACACCACTTTGAGGCCGAGTGACTGCATAGAGGAGTTGATAAAATCAACTCCTAAAAACCACGAGCTTTCATCACCGGAAGTAAAGTGTACACAATATAACATTGTGTTTAGATAAGTCATGCTTGGGAATTTTTCAGGCAGATTTTGGGAAAATTTAAGGGAGTTTCGAATTGGGAATGGGGCTGATTATCAGCCCCCCCCCCCCCCCCCAAAAAAAAAAAAACCAAACTACACGAAAATGTGTGATTTTCTGATGTTGAGCTATACTTCTGTTTTTATACGCCCGTCTTAAGACGGGACGTATTATGGTATGGCGTTCATGTCCGTCCGTCTGTCTGTCTGTCTGTCCGTCCGTCTGTTAACTTTTTCGTGTCCGACCCGTAACTTAAATACTACAAGGTCTAGAATCATCAAACTTTGTATGTAGATACATCTTGGGTAGAAGGTGTGTCGCACATTAAAACCAGGTCACTGTGACTTCATTAAGAAGATATCCGTCTGTCCGTCCGTCTGTTAGCTTTTTCGTGTCCGACCCGTAACTTAAATACTACAAGGCCTAGAATCATCAAACTTTGTATGTAGATACATCTTGGATAGAAGGTGTGTCGCACATTAAAACCAGGTCACTGTGACTTTTCATTAAGAATATATGGCCATATATGGCAAAAACTTGTCCGGCTCATAACTTGAAAACTATTAGACCTAGAATCACCAAAATTGGTCAACTAATGCATCTTAGGTAGAAGGTGTGTCGCATCCTACTTTAAGGTCACTGTGACATTTAATTAAGTTGATATAAAAAAAAATGTTTTAATGGGTACAATCTATACTGTTAACAATATGTGACGGGCGTATCATGTGCCGTGGCGGTGCACTTTATTGTACGTTTGACATCTTAAAATAGGTGGCAACTTACATAATTTTCCTTGGTTATCAATTAAATAAAACTATATTGAGAGGAAATTGATATGGTTTTTTTCACTTTCAACCATTAATATTGATAAGTCACATGAGGGTGGAACCACCATAATTACTGATTTTATGTGATTAAGGTAAAAAAAAATGTATAAGATAAACATGACTGTAATTATTGATTTTATGTGTTTTAGGTACAAGATATACAGGGCAGCCATCGCAAAAGGAGCATTAGAATGGTAAATTGTAATTCATCAATTCATCAGTTTTCCTTGGGTTCAATGTTGGTTGTTTTCCGGGTAATTTATTTACAAGGGAAATTGAAGGACAGGATAGAGGAACACAAGACCTAGTCCCGATATATGAAAAATTGACCCCACAAAACTGAATCCTTCTAACAGTATACATATATCAAGTTTATTTCGTTATACATGTACAGGTATTGTCATATTCAAACAATTTTATTCATTATATTGTAACATTCAGACAATTTTATCATTCTAATATTTTATTGTAATATTCAAACAGTTGTTTGCTTCAGATTCTCTATATAATGATATGATTTAGTAATCACACATTTTTAGCTCACCTGGGCTGAAAGCCCAGGAGAGTTTTTGTGATCACCTGTTGTTCATCATCTGTCCATTAATCTGTCTATAAACTTTTTACATTTTTGACTTCTCCAGAACCATTAGGCCAATTGTAACCAAACTTGGTCAAAAAGCATCCTGGCTTTCAAATTTGTTCAAATGAAGGGCCATGCCTTCTTCAAAAAGGAGATAATTGCAAAAGTGCAAAAATAGGGTGGGTCATTTAAAAATCATCTCAAGAACTTCAAGCCAGAAGAGTTGAAATTCATATGAAAGTTTCCTGATACAGTGCAGATTCAAGTTTGTCAAAATCATGACCCCAAGGGTTAGGGTGGTGTCATAATAGGGAATAAAAGATTTACATGCAAACATATAGGCAAAATCTTCTTCTCAAGAACCACTTGGGCAGGAAAGTATAGATTTACATGAAAGCTTCTTGACATAGTGCAGATTCATGTTTGTTAAAACCATGGCCCCTGGGGGTGGGGTCACAATTGGGGATCAAGGATTTACATGGGAATAAATCTTTAAAAATCTTCTTCTCAAGAACCACTGAGCCAGAAAAGTTTACATTTACATGACAGCTTACTGACATAGTGCAGATTCAAGTTTTTAAAAAGCATGGCTCCTGGGGGTAGGGTGAGACCACAATAGGAGATCAAAGTTTTACATACAAATATATAGTGGAAATCTTTAAAAATCTTCAACGCAAGAGCCACTGGTCAAGAAATGTTTACATTTACATGACTGCTTCCTAAGATAGTTAAATATCTTATTAAAAGTAGACATTAACGGCAAACTAACAAGTCAACTTTCGGCATCAGAATTGAAGTACAGGGGGTCTTTCCGATGTGACCCTAAAATCGGAGGTCCAGTTTCACGGTAGGCATTGGCACTATAAAAAGCCAGATGGCCTTGAGTCCCATGCATAGGTTACAATTTGTGAAAATTCACCTAAAGCTGGTGACGTCTCTGACTAAAAAATCTCGAATAGGACCCCCCCCCCCCAAAAAAAAACAAGCAAAGAAAACATGGAAGGATGACAGTCCATGAGTGAGAGGTATTCAGAGTATGAGTATTCATGACCGGCGAAGATTCACCAGGGTAAAAAAAAATTCTAATTAGACAGCATTCACGACAGAATGTGGGATATTTCTGTCCTCCACTCCCAGGAGATCGAACACAACGATTTCCTCAAATGAATAACTGCGTCCTCTTTACAAACAATATTTCTTACCAAAATCATGTTGAAAAAAGAGAGCAAAATTAGGTTACCATTGAACTGCGTTCTTTGCAGCACAGGAAACAATGTTTACAATGGAAACAAAAATATTTCGTCTCTAGTCATCACTGTCATATTTGTGTCTATTTTTTTATAATTTACTTAATAATTACGCAAACACAAATGGCATATTTTAGTATTATTTGTGTGCAGCACCACAAAGAAAAGCTACGATTGCATATAACTATTTGCAAGTTACAAATTAAAGCATGTTGATGCATTGCAGCGCTGTTACCCATGGACCTGTTAATCATTTGTTTGTTGTTCAACAGGCCTCGGATAGCCGGCCAGAATCAGCATATGCATACAACAGTGACCCCTTTATCCATGCTGCTGTGACGGGGGATGTCCTCGCTGATCAGGATGAGGAGAAAAGGAATTCCGCTGAGACGCCTCAGTTTTCCATGTGGCGGTAATGAAAGCCATAACTCGTAGGATATAACTTCTTTGTCGTGAGTTTGTAGCTAATGTCGTTTAATCCTTCGTCTATGTTTGTGTAGGAGTGTTTTCTCAGAGTGCGTCAATGTGGTTCATGTTTGGAGAGTAGGTGATTAAGTTTCGATATGATATGGAGTGGTAAAGTTTAAGCTTACGTATTCTTGGTGAAAAGTATTGAAATAGATGAATACTTGACGGAAATATGTGTCGCAGAAAAGTATATGGTTACGAAAGAAAGCGTTAATTCAGGAATATATGGAAACAAATATATCCACTTTACACTTTGTAGTTTTATCAAACATCTCATCACAATGTTGACGATCGGGGCAGGTTTAGCACTACCGAGTGTCTATGATCAAATATCAGGACAACGCTTTGTTTTATCGTCACCTTTATATGACCAATAATTACGTGTTTTCTGTACAAGTGTATGCATACGCTGTATATTTGAAGAAGAATCTTAAATTACTATCGATGCTGGACTGAGTTAGAATGTTTGATGAATTTTGCAATTTTGTATGCCACTTCCAAATTTCAATCTGTAAATGATAATTTTGGTAGATATTGCTCTGTAGTACATGTACCGTTAAAAGTCGGACTTGTGACCAATGGAAAACCATGTACATTCGTATGATGATGAAAACTTAGTTGTCAGATTTCCCCCTGTTTTCGCAAATTACATGTACAAATGATCTCATGTGAGCAGGATAAAAATGCAATTGTACTTAGTTCTCAGTATGAGTGTATTGTTGCCGGCTGTTATCATAATGTACTTAGGTCTCAATAAGGGTGTGTTATTGCAAGCTTTTATCATAATATACTTTAACAGTGCCATTATGATTAGTCTTTAGATCTTTTATATATTAGCACTTAGTGATGTTACAATCTCTTGATTCATGGTATCACGCGTAATAATTTTACTATTCCTATAGAGGGTAGGGAGGTTGTCGTTATAAAAATCACTTTTTGACCTATTTCGTCTGCAGACACCGAAAAACAACACCCCTACGAAGCATTCTCTCTCTCTCTCTCTCTCTCTCTCTCTCTCTCTCTCTCTCTCTCTCTCTCTCTCTCTCTCTCAATCAATCAATCAATCAAAGATTACCCCCAAATTCAGGTGTTTTACATGCATGTAAACACCACGAGTGCACCTCAAGAGGTAGCCTCGTCTGTATCGTACACGTACAGCTGTAGCTATATCAAATTGTTCCTTTGCATACAACTGATTAGTTCTACCATTTACACAAAGTTTCCTGGATCTGCCCCTGATTTACACAAAGTTTCCTGGATCTGCCCCTGATTTACACAAAGTTTCCTGGATCTGCCCCTGATTTACACAAAGTTTCCTGGATCTGTCCCTGATTTACACAAAGTTTCCTGGATCTGCCCCTGATTTACACAAAGTTTCCTGGATCTGTCCCTGATTTACACAAAGTTTCCTGGATCTGCCCCTGATTTACACAAAGTTTCCTGGATCTGCCCCTGATTTACACAAAATTTCCTGGATCTACCCTTGATTTACACAAAGTTTCCTGGATCTGCCCCTGATTTACACAAAGTTTCCTGGATCTGCCCCTGATTTACACAAAGTTTCCTGGATCTGCCCCTGATTTACACAAAATTTCCTGGATCTGCCCCTGATTTACACAAAATTTTCTGATCAGGGTTACAAAAATGAAGAGAAAAGTTCATGGGGGAAATGAGAAAAATCGAGCACGGAAAAATATTTTTTTTAAAGTATACGCACATATCTATAGAAACGGGGCAATACAAGGGAGAAGCATTAGGTAACATAATATGTACTCTGTGTTATTTGAAATGTGTAGAAGATGAGTGTCACTTTTTACTACAGTGTACTGCATACTCAAATCTCAAAACAGAATTGTATACTAGTGTTAGTTGTA
Organism: Ostrea edulis; assembly: GCF_947568905.1. NCBI lineage: Eukaryota > Metazoa > Mollusca > Bivalvia > Ostreida > Ostreidae > Ostrea > Ostrea edulis. The sequence continues at coordinate 9,652,458 of NC_079173.1, read as the reverse complement.
AACCCACATTATCTTTGTCAAGTTTCCGAATTTCTCTAGACAAACTCCCAAATTTATCCATTCAACGTATATTTACAGTCATTGATGTATATAAATGTGTATTATTTCTAATCATTTCTTTATCACTGTGACGTATAGGTCTGATGGGCCGAGTGTTTTCAATTCGCATATGATTATACGAAAGGTTGTATGGTAACATATGTCACTATAAAACTTGAATATTAATAGTTGTTCATGCACCCTTGTATATATAATGATATTGTATTTCATACCTTTAAAGTGTTCACTGAAAAGTTAATTAAGTATTCATGAATTTAATGAGAGTGTGTCTGTGTTGATCCATGCTCATTTCTTGAGAAATGGTCATTGACTTAATTTATCTAATTTATTGTAACTAGTGAGTATTGTTAGTTGACTGTTTGTTCGATACTGTTTGTTCATGTCATCTAACACTTGTTAATAAACTTTCCAACAGACTATGAGATTTTTTTTTTCCATTGAATTGCAATATTTTGCCACTCTGTACTTTATGGCTCCGTTTGAAAACATTCTTGGAGAAAAATGGAAAGGCTGATACTAGGAAATGATTGATTGATTGAATCTTGCTTAACGTGTCGCTCGAGAATTTTTCATTCATATGGAGACGTCACCAAGATCGGTGAAGGGCTTCAAATTTAGGCCTATGCTCGGCGCTTATGGTCATTGAGCAGTGAGGGTTCTCTAGCCTGCCACACCTACTATGACATGGGCCATCCGCTTTTAAG